>NW_017307201.1:560554-574880 GCF_000935625.1 Nanorana parkeri
CTCGCTCACTTCTTGATCATCTCCCTGCAGAGAGTCGTGATTGTCAGTCACGGCTCCCTGCAGGGATTCCCAGCTGGCTGGGGGAGCGGATGGGGGAGGGGGCGGGTACAGCTGGCTCTGCCTCTAGATAAGCAGAGCCAGCAGTCACTCACGCAGCTGGGCGGATCCAGACATAATTGTTGTTATCCGCTTCAGCTGCGGCGTCCCAGTATACCGCGAGCTATAGCTCGCGGTATACTGAGCTTTGGGTGACGGGAGGACGCTAGTTTGTGTCCTCCCGTTACCCTAAGGAGAACTATGGGGAAAAGCCCTAACCCCATAGTTCTCCTTTTAAGTCATAGGATCATGTCACTCCGCAGTTCATTCATGGCCCTCCTGTCTCATCACCTAGAAGTTATGTGGCAGAGAACATATGTTAGATGAATCCTGCATGACACTTCACTTATGTTGGTGCTGGATAATGCAAAGTGATGTCACTTGTTTATAGCGCACAAAATCTGATCTGTTTCTCCTCCTAGAGTCCTTAAGTCATGTAATATCGCAGCTTGGAAATTTGGCGGGTAACATTTTCTTGCAGAGGCTGATTTCCTGGCAGTATTGAAGCTACACTCTTTTTCTGGCATAGTGTAGTTTGCTCAGGAGGAGGATGGAATTACAATTTAGATGGAATTACATGATGTAAAAAAGTATTTGTAACTGCTCATGCTGATGACCATGGTTGTTTTTCACTTTCGAGTCCAGATGTTTTTCACTTGCACATTCATTGAAAAATACATTTCACACAGCTTTGTACAATCAAACGAGTAATTTTGACAGAGCATAACTGAAAAAGTTTGCTAAAAAAATGTGTGGCTTCATAGTGCCTTTGTAGTGTTACAAATTGCCATCCAACATCCACAGCACTGACCCTGTGTAAAGCACAGAGTAATCCTTGGAGCATTACTGTTTCTGTTTTGCCATGCTGATATCCACATGCTTGGGAAACATACAATTTCTCCATAATAAATATATACACGCATACATTTATGACCACCCGCCTATTATTGAGTAGGTCCCCCTTTTGCCACCAAAACAGCCCTGACACATCAAGGCACGGACTCCGCTAGATCTCTGAAAGTATACTGTGGTATCTGACATCAAGCCATCAGTAACAGATCATTTAAGTCTTGTAAGTAAGAAGGTGGGGCCTCCATAGAACAGATCTGTTTTTACATCACATCCCACAGATGCTTGAATGGATTTAGAACCTTAATCAAACTCATTGTTTTGTTCCCCAAGGCATTTCAGCACATTATTCTGCTGAAAGAGGCCACTGCCATTAGGGAATACCATTTCCATGATGGGGCATACTTGGTCAGCAACAATGTTTAGGTAAGTGGTATGTGTCAAAGTAACAGTCACATGAATGGCAGGACCCAAGGTTTACCAGCAAAACATTGCCCAAACCATCACACTGTCTCAACCAGCTTGCCTTCTTTCCATAGTGCATGCTGGTGTGATCTCTTCCCCAGGTAAGGGACACCCACTTACCCAGCCATCCACATGATGTAAAATAAAACATGATTTATCAGACCAGGACACCTTCTTCCATTGCTCTGTGGTCCAGTTCTGACGCTCACATGCCCATTGTAGTTGCGTTTTGTTGAACCTTGACCACCCATGACCCTGTCACAGTTCAACGGTTTTCTTTCCTTGGACCACTTTTGGTATTTTCTGACCACTGCAGTCCAGGAACATCCCACAAGAGCTGTAGTTTTGGAGTTGCGCTTACCCAGTCGAGTTGTCTAACTATCACAAATTGGCCCTTGTCAATGTCGCTCAAATCCTTTGTATGCCATTGTAACAAGATAATCAGTGTTATTCACTTCACCTCTCGGTGGTCATAATGTTATGGCTGATCGGTGTATATCCAAAGTAGGAATAGAGGCAGCAGCGAAGTTGAGCCAAAGCAAGATAATGACGGACTGAGCTCAGTCAGAACATTTACATAAAATGCAGATGCTTTGATTGATCTCCGCTGCCAGCTGTGATTGCCTCTATAACTACTTTGAATTGGTATAAATATTTCTTTATTAATTGATTCAATTGATTCTCTTATTTGACCAAAATTCATTTAATTGGTATAACCAGTTTAATCTATTTTTTACATTCAATTCATTTAATAAAACTTTTTTTAATTAATTTTTTAATTCTTTTAATCATTTTAATAAAAACACAATATAACTATATAATACAATACACTCACACCAAATTTCCTTGGTGTTTCAACCATTTCATGTTCCAAGTACCCATCCAGTTTGTATTGATGAACCAACCAACAAAGCTTCCCATGAAATAAACATATGCAGCTCCTCTTCTCCCGTAAGGCTATAAGGTGGTAGTCATATAACGCAACATAAATACCGTAGTGCGGCATCCTACCCCATACACAGTTCGTCCTGGTAGCCCCGCCCACCTGTCATTTCCTTAAAACCCGGCGGATCTCCGCCGAAAGTATTCTGGCCATTCCACATACATTATTGTCTATGGCCACATACAAACACACCCCCATCACTTATCAACAGCCCCTTACTGTCCACACTTCCACTATCCCCGCCTGAGCAATCAGTACACACCGACACATTGTTTGATGATTACAGGAGATTTCGTCTACGTGGCTCCGCCCACCTGAAATTTTTTCTAAATCCGGCGGATCCCCGCCGAAAGATTGCCTACCACCCCTCGCACATCATGTTCCATATTCATACGATTAACACCCCCACCTTTCCTTTACATCCCCTCCACTGTTCACACACTCAGAAAATACAGCTACATATACACATATAAAAAATTCCTGCCCGAGCTATCAGATGACAGCGGCACAGCTGCTAAGCGCAGCAGATTTCTCCTGTGTCACCCCGCCCACCGGCGTCTTTTTAAACCCAGCGAATCTCCCGCCAATGTTACTTACCTTTTCCCTTTGAGCTTGATAAAGAGGATCACCTCGAAACGCGTCGCTCCTCCACCACCGCCCCGTGCATGTTCTTTCCCAGTTTTCTGTCACTTTATTGCATCACATCTCATAAAAAACACCGCAAGCAAGACTAGAGGCAGCCTCTCACTAGTCCCTCGGCACACACAGCACTTAGTTTAAATTGGTCTTTCCTTCATTCATCCTTTCACCCCCGGGACACACCGTATATATCTCGCATTGCCAGAACCCCTCAGGGGCCCCCCTTACCAGGACTTTCGGCTCCTCAAGTAAGTTTCTAATTCTTTGTCTCAACATTTTGTTTTTTGATAATTTTTTGTCCTTTTTCACCCGTAACACACAGACACTGGTTGTGCCTACACCTTTACACTCTCAGGATTTGCACTCTCATTTGCCTCGTTTTTGTTCACAGGTTTCTCCCCCTGTTTTTAGAGCAGCAATCCCCATCGGCCGTTGTCACACACACCCCACACTCCCAAGAGAGCGCTGTGTCTTTTCCGTTTGATAAATATTTCTTTGTGGATGAGCACCCCGGTATTTAAATTTCACAGCCATTTATCCTGTGCTCTGCTGTCCCTCATGTGGCCAGCAGTTGTCTGCGCCTTGACTGGAGGGAGATCAGCACACATCTGGTGACATTAGGGATCATGTGATATAAATGAAGTTAAGTGTAAAAAAAATATAAATTACATATAATGGAAAAAATTAATAAATGCAAAGCTCTCCACATTCACGCATGTACAAATGCAAACACACACCAGGTACACCTATGTGTGCAAAAAAGACAATTGTACCATGAACATTGGAGTGAAAGCAATAATCCTAAAGCCATCATTCACTTTAAACTCTAATCTGATTAGCGGTAAAGGTTTTTAAAACGTTCCCTATGGACAATTTTGGGTACTGTAGTTTTTATGCCATTTAACGGGTGTTTACAATTTTAAGGCTTGACATGTTTGGTATCTTTTTACCCATGAAACCCCATCTTCCTAAAACCATCCATTTGGTGAACATTTGTGCAACATAAAAATTGCAATGAGCATTTTTTTTTTTTACTGTCCAGGACCTCTGCTTTGAGATAAATATAATTGTTTGGGGGTTTTAAAAAAATTCAGATTATAACGTGTGCAAAGATTTAAAAAATGCTACAATCTCAAAGTGGTTAATGGTTGGCTGCTTGGGCACCCAAGCATTCCAGTATGGGAAAGCAGAGAGTCATGTGTTCCCCCATACTGCAAAGTAGTAGCAATTTCTAGGTTGGCCTGGAAGTAGAGTAGGGCAGTGGGGGAGAATGAGGAAGGTATGTACTGGCTGCTTATGGTCCGTCTTGTAAAGCATACCTGTTTCTTTGTGTAGTATGTAGTTAACATGTAAGGCAGACAAAGAAATGTCAGCTTTCTCTTTCGTCTCGAAGACTTTCTTGGTTGCCATACACTACTTGTGTAGACAGTGTGCTAACTGGCAACAAAGAATACTGGACATTTGCAAAAGGGAAAAACTGTATTAAAAAATAAAATGAAGCCATGGCAAATATGATGCACAGTACTTTAGAAAACTGTTAGATTACTCAACATAGTAAAACGAGCAAGAGCGGACAATTTTATGTTTAGATTAGGTATGAGAGTTAAGTGTGTATGGTTTGCTAGGAAGTATGTGGTGTGGATGGATGTGGTTTTTATTAGATGTTCTCTGTTTTATATGTGTTTCCCTGTGCTCCTGTCGATGTCCTTGTCCGCCCTTGTAAGTCTCCCTTCCTTTCCCCTTGTGGTTCTTTTCCTGGGTCTGGGCCGCTTGATGTCTCGATCGCATATTATTCCATGTCCATGATGGCGTCCCTACGCTTGGTGACATACAATGTCAGGGGCCTTAATGCCCCCGCCAAAAGGCATCAAGTACTGGCTGAGTTACACAGAATGCGGGCTGACGTGGTCTTCTTGCAGGAGACTCATATCTCTCATGACTCTGCGTTACGTTTGCATTCTGGACTGCGTCTCTTGTCCCCCCTTTTACCTTAGATATCATATGTAATGTGATTGTCTTAATGTATGCTTAATGTATTGTATGTGTGTTTTTTGTTATATTTTGAAAATCTTTAATAAACATTTAATATGAAAAAAAAAAGAAAACTGTTAGATACTGCGCATGTTTAAAATTTTCATATTTACATTAACACATTTTTCTTCTTGTGACTTTTAGGAAGATGTCATTAACACTCAGTGTGGCTATGATGTCCGGCAAAAGCCAGTGAGTACAAGAGGGCTGTCCAGCTTTGTTTTACATGACTTAATATTATACCACTATTCTATAATATTATACCACTATTCTATAACACTTTCCTAATCGTTAATACTAACCCTGAGAGATTTATAGTGTCTTCATATGTAGAATAATCACTACAGAATTCATCTTTTTCTTGAGCTTATATTTTAAACAGCTGACGTGTATTATTTAAAATTGTTGAACATATGGATTTATTTGTATGTAATGAAATTAATTATTGTGATTTTTATTTTTTTATTTTCTATCAAGGAACTAGACCAGCAAGCTACCATTCACACCAAGGGCTGCGTTCCTCAGTTTGAGAAATGGTTGCAAGACAACCTAACCATTGTGGCCGGGATATTTATTGGCATTGCTCTTCTACAGGTGAGTGGCTCTTCTACAGGTGAGTGGCTCTTCTACAGGTGAGTGGCCTCGATAGGACACTCACATCGAGAGAGGAGAAAACTTTAAACCTGCTCCATTAGCAGTCTGCCTGATCTGCATCACTTCTGTCATCCTCTTTAGTGGTTCAGGAGCTGAAAAGTAAGTATATTTTACCCAGTGCTTAAGTGATTTGGGAAAGAAGGAGAATTGGAATTGGAGGAAGAAAATGCAAGACAAGAAAAGCTGACCCTGTAGTTAGAGTAAACGTTTTCACCCTCCCAAGCAAGGCCAGCTGGAAGATTATAAAAAACAAACAAACTAGACTTTCTTTTTGCCTCAGTGGGTCCTGCACTGGAAAGTAAAGCTAGCCAAAAACTGGCCATTCTTTGAATGAGAAAAAATAGTCGATTCTGTTTAGCATGGATGAGGCTGCAATCGCTGTTTGGCTGAGAATTTGCAGACTGGCTTCTTCGACCATTTCAGACTTAGAATTAAGCTACAAACAGCACTTTCCCTTAAATAATGATATAGTGATAATTGACACACTTACATCTTGCATCTGATGCTATTACAAATCGCCTTTGCAGTTCAACCCTCTACTACCAAATAAATCAGGAGTATCTCCCAATAGGCATTTTATTTTTCCTGAGATAATGAAAAAAAAAATATCTATGACTAAAGGGATGCAGTTGATGCTCCCTTGCTTTTTTTACAAAATGCCTCCCATTAAGTAGTCAAAAAAAAAGAGATAAATTAGGTTCTTTGCGGATCACTGCAGACTGGCTTAAGCATTTGTCTTTTCCTTGCAGATATTTGGCATATGTCTGGCTCAGAATCTGGTGAGTGACATTGAAGCTGTCCGGGCCAGTTGGTAGAGATGTTCCTCTGGGGATCAAGCTCTGTAGTACACACTGGAAGCAGATACTTGGCTTGGAAGCTTGATCGTGTGGACCAGCGCCAAGAATGTCCAGAACCCACTTCTGAGCAGCAGAGAAGAATTCTTGGGCAGCTTTCCTCTTAACTGATGGCACAAGCAAGCAGCACAGGCCTCTACCATGCAGGAACCACTGTAGATCACTCAGTCACTGAGACATTAATGTGAAAATGAACATTCTCCTTTTTCTTTTGTAAATTGGATTGCATGTGTTATTAAATACAGCATAATTATTCTACCAAGCATTGTATCCCATACAGGGGATTCTAGAACATTCTATACACATATTTGGCAGATGGATGGATTTCCGGTAATAGCACTACAATCAAATCCTACTGTCCATTTCATGCTTTTAAACTGCAAAGATGTCTTGTAAATATTTTGTGTGACACAGCACCCAATGAAATTGCATTTGTATCTGTATAGTTTATGGATTTGGACTAATTTGATAGACTTGGCAGTGGTGCTATGGCAAAGGCGAAAGCGTAAATACAACTGATTTTGTAAAAGCTTCAACATTTCACAGTTGTGTCCGTGATGTCCTTTTGTGAAACATTTTGTAAACGTCACTTGTTTTCAGTATGACTGTCTGTATGTACTGTGGTGTGACACAAATCCTCTAATGAACATGAAATCACCTTTTTAATCTCTACTAAACGTTATACAACCAATTTTGGATGGAATCATACCAATTTAATCCTTGGCCTGTCATGGCGGACCAGGTTCAAATTAAAGGCGAAAAACATTTTTGCCCCCATGCACTTGGATGGGTGATGGAAGGTGGCACCATGTCCTATGGTGACTGAACAATATTGGTGTTACTCCAAATGTTTTGTTTTGCACAGAGTAAAGAAGGGAGAGCGTCCATTTTTTATCACTGTCCCCAATTAGTAATTTCCCCCCATTTCCGATCTAAGTGACTGAAGGCCAGAAAAATTATTATCTTTGTCAGGTTTTTATTGGTGTTTCTGTTATAGAGGTTTCTGCAGATACTCGGGTGCTTTGTGTGCACTCTACTTTTACTGTCAATGGCTTTTTTTCCATCACAGGGACAATATAACTATCAGTGCTACAATATGATTTATGTGGTAAATATGATAGGTTGCGAATGGAGGGCTAAATAGAATAGCAGCCTGCAGTTCAGAGCTGGCCCTAACGCTCCATTTACATCTGTGTGCTGTGTGAACTTGCAAAATTGTGCATATTCCCACAGCACAGGAAAATGTGTGGTTTCTTAATGACATCCACACTTGTTTGTTTGCAGCACACCACAATGTATGGTTACTTATTACCATATGTGGAGGTGTACTGCTTTAAAAAAACAATTCAAATTATTGGGCTGTCCTAATGTAACACATGGTACCACGCTTAAAAACATGCAATCAAATTCCTTTACTGGTACATATGTTTGTACTAAGTTGAAGACCCTTTCAGTAGTTCTGCCCTTCCTCATGTTCATAGTAAAAACCCTGGTTACAGAGTCATCTTACCAGCTGGAAACACGTCAACATATCAGTTAACAATTAGGACCTGGCCACATCAAAATTTGAATGAACAATATTCCACAATAGTAACACTTACTTAGACATACCCCAGCCAGCTACAAAGTATCTTGTGAAATTCCCACCACCTGTGAGACTATATTCAAAATAACAATCACTCCATTGGTCATTCTTGAAATCCTGTAGAGAAAAAACAACTTCATAAATCTCATTTACATAAACATCAAATACATAAAGATCTAACAATATTACAATAAAGATCCCTATTTAAACCCTGTGGGTGTAGGGTGAATAATTTGCTAACCCACCACACCTGCAAAATCCTATAGAGAAGGACATCATCCAATGCTACAAAACGTAAGTCTACCAGAATGCCCACATTCAGCCAAATTATCTGGTACCGGCAATGCTTCGTGGGCTTTTCAGATCGTATGTATGTTGTGGTAACTGGTCCTTTACCTTCTGGGTAGTTTCACCCACATACACCTTCTGATGTGGGCAAATCACTGTGTAAATCAGATAACTATATTTACAAGTATAGTGGTTCCTAATCATATAGGCAATCCCTGTGGCCGGATGTACAAACTCCTTCCCTTTCAACATTAAAGAACACTGGATGCAGCATAAACGGATATGGACCATAATGTTTCCAACGCAATAGCGTTATTGCTGGTATCAGGGATTTTAGATCTGCTCGCACTAAGCAGTCACTTAATCTCCAGTTCCTCTGGAATGCTTGTAAAAACAAGAGAACAACAAGTTTGAAGATCTCTAATAGAAAAAAGAGGACTATAACACATAGGGAAAGGAAAACTCTATATACATATTAACCCCTTCATGACTGAGCTTGTTTTTAGTTTCTGTTCGTAAATGACTGACACACTTTTGACATTTTTGCTGTGTGATTCTTCCACGTCAGTAATATACTTTCTTACAAAGTGCACCCACACATATTATATATTGTTTTTTAGAGGACAGATAGGGCTACATATTTATATCACATATGTGCGTCTAACGCCTCACTTAGGACAAATAAAATATAAAAAAAGAGGAAAAAACCGTTTAAAAAAAACACTTTTTTCCCAGTTTTGATTTGTAGTATTTTTTTTACAAAACCAGCACAGCTAAAAAAATGCAATAAATACATTCATTTATTTGTCCCTTATTTTATTTTATTTTTTACACATTTTTTTATTTTTTTTACACTTTTCACAATTTTTTTTTTTTTTTACACTTTTCAATTTTTTTTTTAACTTAAAAATGTTATTTTATTTATTTAATTATATCAAGCAGATTTTGTGAATTAATCTCACTGTTACTGCATGATAAATTAATAAATTTTTGGTTATTATCAGGCTGCTTCAAACTTCAGAACAGCCGATAATAAGTTAGTGACACTGATCCTGCAGCAGTTCAGGATTCAGCTGTTACTAAATGTTTTCTGATTGTTGCAACAACGATCAGCAAACAAACATTCTTCTTCCAGGAATAGATACATTGTAGGAATAGACACATTTTGTATCTATTCATGAAAGAAAAAAAAAAAGCCAGTATAGCTTGAGAGAGATATCTCTCGATCTATACGAGCTGTCAGAATGCCGGCAAAAGCCGGCATCTGTGTCCGCTTTGCTTTGACTCTCAGACACCCGATATTAAGGTATCGGGTGTCTGAAAAAGGTTAACCCTTTCATTAATGAATGCCTCTGTAGTAAGGGCAGCCATTAATGAATGTTAAAAGCTGATTCTCAGCGATTAACAGCCCTCTAAAGCAGCAAATAACTCGTCACGTACAGTGTACGTGACAAGTCATTTGGTCCCTTTGTGGCTGGATGTACAGTGTACGTCTCCCGTCACGAAGGGGTTAAATTATAAATCCATCATCACAATAACTCAGGAATGACATTTCATTGAATGTATCAGTATAACGTTAATCAAATTCAAATCTCCATAATCCAGACAGTTTTTAAAGGTCATCATGCAGTACGTGATCTGATCGTAAATCGGATGTATTCATCTTAATCACAATGAATTTACATTTATGATTGTCATTAGATAAAATGTATCATATTTAATCACTGCGCATTTCATTAGCATTAGCAACCACCAGCAAGTTAAAAAATGGCTTTAGATACCATTGATGGTTCTTTGTTTAGTCAAAATCTGTAATTTTTCAGCCTGATCCTTCAGTTAAAAAAAAAATACATATTAGATTTTTTTTTTTTTAAAGTTTAACCTAAATATTATAACAATCAAAATGAAGGTAGTGTGGGCACGAGCATGGTAGATGTTCACATATAATAGCCTGTTTAGAACAACATACATTACATAGATTTAAGAATTAATGGAACCTGCCTAGGGGCAACACAAAGACAGATTTTGATGCTGGATCAGTTGGTGACAGTAAATTATATAATCTAACGCATGAAGAGACTGCTGCAGTAGAGGAATGAGTGAATCAAATGTCTCAAGGCCCACTGTGAATGACTACACTGGTTATCCGGTTTGGACTAATGGGTAGTCCGTGCCCACCTTATGAGATTCAGCAAGGATGAAGGACATAAAGGTTTTTGCCTCTTTCTGTGAGTAACATAAGGGACATCAGCTTCAACAAAATGGCACCTTTACAGGAGAGTTTTAATTAACTGTTGTGTAAAGTGTTATACCTCGCATTCTTGAGTACTGCAACATTGTAGTCGTGCCTCATTCTTTCATGCAGTTTGGTTGGCCATTAATTGGAAGATGACACAATAAGCTGGAGACTGGTGAGTGTTGGCCTGAACGAGAAGGCTTGCACTGGTTTCACTGCTTATCAAAGGATCTGCTAATTTATGACCACAATTGCATCTAAATACAAAAAAAGATGCGAGAGACAGAGCGAGAGCAAAAGCTTTGTTCAGATGGTTATAAATCTTACCTATAGTGTGTCTTTTTTTTAACTGCTGCTGAAAACTCTCGTCTCTTTCCCTTTTTTTTTTTATCATTTAGCCTTTACCAACTGACCTTTTAACTAACGCTACATGTTAATAAAGATATATATCAATTTAAAACAGGATATAGTATCCTCACTCAGATCTTCCAAAGGAGACTCGCCAACATATTGGTGAAATAAAACAACCTTTTTATTACTTCTATTCTACGTTGGAAGACCTGAGAGTGCTTACTATAATCTGCGTTCATACAGTATGTGTTGTATCCATAAAAGGAGGCATGTATGTCCCAGATTCTGACCATTTGCTGAATATTTATTTTTATTTGGATTAAGCTTGGGAGCTGAGGTTGTTTGGGCTCTATTAAAAACGCTCAGCCTGCTCAGGGATTTTTGCTCCACACTGCGACCCGTTTCTGTGCATGTCAGACTGGGGGTCATTGGACTACCTGTGTGGTGAACTACAGCTCCAGTTTGAGAGAGACGGCCTACATGCAGAAACTTGGGCATTAGGGCAGCAGTAGGTTGCTCCAGGTCTGTTAGCCAGGACCCCATGTAAGTCGCTGAGTGGCGAGGTTTAATTTTCTTGTTCTCTTTTTGTTTTTCATTTTTTTTGCTCCTGTACATAGTGTATATAGTCTTTGTAAATAAATAGCATGTGTATTTCAAAGGAAACCATTGTTTGCTGTGCCTGTTTGAAGTATTGTGAATTCACCACTGGTGAGGTAATCCTCACACATGGTGGAGGCAGTGTGCATCTGTGTAAGTAGGTTTTGTAAAGGCCAGAATGGAAGAGTTGCTGAGACAGCTCGTTTTGGTAAACTCCAACAACAGCAAAAGGTTTGGCAAGCTTTACAGCAAACACAGACTCATCAGTATGAGGTGCAGAAGTAGCTGCAATAGAGCTATGCAGCCCAACATCAAGTCCAGCAACAAGCCATGACCCGTGATGCAGGGAATTGCTGTTTAAAGCAGGAGCAGAGATACCCGTGAGTAATTAAGGTAATAATGCAGTATCTTCTACAAACACAACAGGCCAATAACGAGTGGCTGCGACAATACACCATCATTGAATAAGCCGCTTATTGCAAAAGATGACTTGTGTGGGGACACCAGGGAGTATCCTGTGGCAATGTCTTTTGAAACCTCTCTAGGTAACCTGCTGTGTTATCAGATGGGTGAAGTTCTTCCCCTGCCACATGATTCCATTATGGGTAGGGATTTTCCAAAATTCCGGGATCGCCCAGACCATTCATCAGTTTCTTCCCTCAGAGCATTAAGGCAATCCTTGCAAATCATTTGATGGTCATAAGGATGTTCCTAAAGGTCCCCATACACTGCACGATTCTCGTACGAGAATCACGGGAAATCCCACGATCGTACGAGAATCGTGCAGTGTATGGAAGGCGTGCGACCGTTTCTACTGTACAGTTGCACGTCTTCCGTCGAACCAGCATGCTAGAATACCCGCCGGGAATCGTACGATTCTCGGCGAGTTAGTGGCCTGCTGGTTCGACAACTGCCGAACGGGCCGGTGTGACTGAGCCTGATGAAGGGGACCCTGCGGGGCCCCAGAACATTGCTTTTATGTGACAACATGCATCAATAAAAATGATCACTTGACCATTTCAGCTAGTGTGCTGGTGACATTCTGCTTCCTTTATTATACTGGGAGTCACAAAGGGAGGAGGAAACCACTGAGCAACTGGTGGTGGCCAAATCTTACCAAAAATTTGTGGGCACATTCTAGGAGGACATTTGGGGCAGAGAAAACTTGAGAGACAATGGTACAGATATCCTATTGGCCTGGGGCTACTAAGGTAGTATAAATGTACTGTTTTTCCCATCCTGAGTGTCAGATATTTTCATCAATGCCACATCTCTATAGGCTTTGTGGATCCTTTCCCCATCATTAAGGACCATTATGGGAGGATCCTTATGGCTTTGGCACTATGTTGAAGTCCGCCGCAGGGCATGAACCACCTGTTACACGGGAATGAACCCTCTCCAAAGTACCTCTGCCAAAATAATAGCCAAAGAGCTGTTCCAAGTTTTCTGCTAGATAGGCATTCCCAAAGAGGTAGGTACAGACCAGGATACTTCATTTATGTCTCAGGTAACTAAAGAGCTTTGCAAATTACTTAAGGTGATGCAATTATGTACTTCAGTGTGCATTTTCAAAAAGACTGGTTAGTGTGCCTGCGGTCCGGTCAGAAAAAAATAGTGCTAGCAGCATTTTTTCTGACTGGACCGGATCGCAGGCACTGATGTGCCTTGCGTTCCCGTGTGGCCGATCGCATTGCGGTTGAAGGGCGTGGCTGCGATGCCATTCACTTCAACACACTGCCACACCCCCTCTCACCCCACAACACACTGAGCCGGCCGCAATGCGATCCAGTGCGTTCCGTCCACAATAGAGCCAGAACGCACTGAGGATGGTGTGAATTAGGCTTTAGGGCTGGTTCACACGACAAACAGTGCGTTTCAGAGCGGTCAGGAACGCACTGTGTTGCACTCCGGTCGGTTGCCTGCGTTCAGGGGGGCGATCACCCGAACGCGTGGCACATTAGTGCCTGTGTTTCGGTCCAATCTGCAAAAATGTGCCACGCGTTCATGTGAAGGTTATTGCAATACGGGTGGGGGGTATGGATGGCTATGGTGACATTAACTTCAATGCACTGCGACGCCCCCTCCCTCACCTGAACGCAGATAATGCCTGAATCAAAGAATGCAATGTTTAAGGACGGTATTTAGGGCTTGTTTACACAAGTTACAGTACAGTACGTTCCAGCGTCGTTAGCTGCTGGAACGCACTGCACCACATGGTAAACTCCCCCTGCGTTCTGGGCTGGGGGGGGGGCCGTGGCGGTGAATTCAAGTCACCAAAACGCTGAAACCACAATGTCTGCATTCCAGTCCAATGCCATCTGAAATAGCGCATGCAGCATTTTTTTCCGATCGCACTGGACCAGAACGCAGATTCAGAACGCAGGAGGGAGGTAGATCGTTGGTAGATCTCGTTGGGCTCCTCATTTGAAAAGTAGATCTCAATACAAAAAAATTGTGGGCACCCCTGGTCTAGCCCCATTGTATTAGTGCCCAAACCAAACGGGATTTGGCGATTTTGCAATGATTTTTCATAAGCTGAATAAGATCACAAATTTTGACATTATCCCATGCCCCAAATAGACAAATGAATCCACAGGGAACAGACCGCTATATGACCATGTTGGACTTGACCAAGGGCTAGTGGCAGATCCCCCTCTCTGAGTCTGGCAGGGAAAAACATGATTTGCAACTCATGAGAGAACATTCCTATCTCAGGAATGCCCTTTGGGTTTGGGAAT
>NW_017307201.1:575549-651364 GCF_000935625.1 Nanorana parkeri
GGGCCTGTCCCTAGGTATGGGCTCGGGCGTGTTCGCAGCTCCACGTGCCGAGCCCGCCAGGAAGCTGACAGCGCCGCAGCGCCAATCACAGGCACTGAGACATATCCTCATCTCTGCAGTTGCAGACCGGGATAATGTCAGTACCTGTGATTGGCGCTGTCAGCTTCCTGGCGGGCTCGGCACGTGGAGCTGCAAACACGCCCGAGCCCATCACTACCTGTCACAAGTATGCTGCTGTTTAGCATCCATAATTGGCCACACCCCAGCAACAAGAAGCAATTTTTAGTTCAGGGGCATTTTCTGAATGCAGTGAGCCTGTGTGCAAAGATCATAAGATGGCCTCCTTCTTCTCTTTCCTGTGTGAAGACTAATTTCAATCAATATTGAAACTATAAAAATATGTAAACATTAACAATACCCATAATTGTGATCTTCCTGCCTTAACAGCTAAAAAGTCAGAACAGTATGACAACATGCGAGCATGACTAGAATGAAAGACCCGGGGCACCCTGGGATAGAAAATAAAAACAAGTTCTGCAGCACTAGTGAATGGTGAATATGGCAAGATAGCATGTAATAGTGGGAGTACTTTAACAGGCTGTCCCCCTGACCAACTTGACAAAGCAGGAAGGGATCTGTCATGATTAAGTGGTCTCCCTAAGCAGAAGCAATCTTTGAGACTTTAAAACAGGCCTTTTGTGGTTACCCAGTGTTATATTCTCCTGACTTCTCTAAGGAGTTTTTTTTTGTAAAGACCGGTGTGTTGGCTGTTGGTGTTCTTCCCCATTCCAAACCTGAGACAACACAGCACCATCATTTATCTCAGCAGACTGAAGTTAATGAGTTAAATTATAACACCATTGAAAAAAGAACACCCTAGAACCAGTTTCTGTGCATGGTAGACTGGGGATCATTGGACTATCTGTGTGGTGAAATACAGTTCTTGTTTGGTGAGAAACAGACTATGTGATAAGGACTTTACATGCAGAGTTAGGCACCTGGGCATCAGTAGGTTGCACCAGGTCTGTTAGCCTGGGACCCCGTACACATAACTGGGAACTCTCTTGGAAACGGGTTGTTGAGTAATTTCCAGAATTGGGCAATCCTCCGTACTACCAGTCTGGTACAGCAGTGTGCGTTAGTCGTGCACGCTGCCTGGAGAGAGGGAAAGAACGCTGTGTGGGAGCAGAACGAGGAGGATGGCAAGTGGAAGGTCTGGGCTGGCCAGTACGGGCCCAGGTTAATGGGTTCCTTACCCGGTGGCATCCAGATAAACTAACATTTCAATGACACAGACAGTGCGCTTGAATGCCACCTGCAGGTGTAAGTGTCAGTGGGATAGGGGATATACTGTAGGTTGGAGTCAGGTGCACTGTTGGTGTCACTGGAATGGTGTACACCTGGCTCTAGGGTTGCCACCTTTTCTTCAAGTGAAAGCCGAACACTCTAGCGCTGCTCGGGGCAATTTTTTTTTGAGAATATAAAGAAGAGAGAGAGGAGAGGCAGCCAGCAGAAAGAGCAAGAAGAGACAGCCAGAAGGGGGATTAAGAAGACTGGCTATAGAGACTACAAATCCCAGCAATACCTTATACAGCAATACAAATTAATATGAAGCTACATAGTCTGTTGTTCCGGGGGTGGTTCCCTGATGTCTCCAGGGTCTCAAGTGGCCTGTGTGGGCTCTCACCAGGCTGTGCTGGCTCTGGGACCTCTCAGCTGAGCTCTGGGGCCTCTCTGGTGGGCTCTCAGTTGAGTTATGCAGACTCTCAGAGGGGCTATGCGGACCCTCAGATGGCTGTGTGGGGTCCCAGGTGGGCTATGCAGACTTTCAGTAGTCCTGTGAAGCTAGGGTTGCCACCTTTTCTTCAAGCAAAACACGAACACTCTAGCAACGCGCGGACATTTTTTTGGAGTCGTGGCATATTCATATGTAAATAGCGCCACCCATTCATAGGTAAATATCACAGTGGAGGCTGTACAGTGAAGGGCCAGTAGCATCATTCTTAATTTTGGTTGCCCTTGTCTGCCTGACATCTTGTGTCCGGGTTTCTGCTGCCATGAAACCCGGACACAGCATTCAAAACCCGAACTGTCCGGGTGAATCCTGGACAGGTGGCAACCCTACCTGGCTCCCACCTATCCACCATTCCAGTGACGCTGACAGTGCACCAGACTGGTGAGAGATAGGTGGGAGCCAGAAAGCGACCCAGGTCAATGGTTCACTTGCCTGGTGGCAGCCAGATGCCCTAACATGTTTCACCAAAATAGTGGGTGGTTCGTCAGCCAGGTGCACTGTAGAAGTTCCTAGGTATGCCTGTATGTTAGTAAGTTGCCAAGTGATAAGGTTATATTTTGTTTTCTTTTTGCTTTTCTATTTTTAGTGCCTGTATATAGTCTTTGTAAATAAATTGCATGTGTGTTTCACCATAAACTCTTGTTTCTTGTGAATGTTTAAAGTGTTGTTAAATTATGCAGGGAGTCAGACACCCCACTGCTGAGCTAATCCGTCGTATAGTGGCAGTGGCAGTATTTTGATGAGCATGTTTCTCTTTGGTATTTGGGTGAGTGTTGGCTGGCAGCAATGGGATGCTGGTTGGAGTTGGAGGGTGAACTCACTCCATTGTGCTGTAAGTGCCTTGTACAGAGATGGAATGATACCTCTCTGTCACTGTGATGAAGATCAGCAGTAGCCACTCATATTGTCAGTTGACATGAGAAATTGTGTACCAGTTACAAACCTTGGAACCACCTTCCATAAAAAAAGATATAATCATGCGACACTGGTAGGACTACAAGTCTTACAATGTTATACGAGAAGAAGAGTAAACAGAGCGTTGCTTTTGGGGCCGCATTAACTTTATGCTAGGCTGACTAATGGGTAATAAAAGGGAAAGGAGTGCACAGGGAAATATGTGCCATGAATTGGACAAAACAGAGTAAGGGGCACATGTGACGTATTATTGGGTGCTGAAGGATCTTGGCCTAGTTAGGAAACCTAACAGGTTCGGTTGGGAGATGAAGTGAGAAAAGCAAAACCATAAAGCTGTGGCCAACTGAAGAATTTTCATGTGACATACTTTTGTGTGTGTTGGATACTTAATCCGCTGCCACACCCAGTGGGTTTCATCTGCTGGCCCTCTAAATGAATACAGGACACCATAGCGATGTAGGGCATATTGAAACATAGCGAGTGGTGGGGGAAGTATGCCCTCAATAATCCCAGATGGGGCAGTTGTGAAGTTTCTTCAAGCCGACCTTAGCTCCTAAAGAAGAGACATGGTTAGCAAGGATAAGACGCAAGTAAGTTGATGTATTCGTATAAAAGACTATAAGACAACTATAAAGGCAATAAAAAGAAGGAAAAAGTTATGCTGCCATCTATTGGTCATTAATGAGTTAGCAGATGACTGGTTGGATTGGTGCTGTACAAAACTACTAAGCAGATTGATTGTACTCCTTGTATTTATCTCAATGTGTCATTTTAAGTTTTGGCTGGTGTGTACCTTTAGTATTCTATTTCCCCCCAGGGTATTTGAATGTGCTCTAATCAAGCAAAAAAAATCTAGCGTGTTAATATTAGGTTTCATTACGTACACCTGATCAATACTGTCATTGAAATTAAGTTTTTTTTTCTCCACTCAAGCAGCTTTATTTCTACGGTAATATAGATATTCCAAGAATTGCTAAAGCTGGTGAAATATTCAGGGTTGAAGCAGTCCCTAAAGCTCATACAATTCTAGTGCTTTTAAAAATGTATTGGTAAGAGTACAACTGAACATTAACAGAACAGGAATTTGACTTGGCCTATTATAAGACTGGTTTTAAATAAGTAGACTCAATGATGGCAAGATCAAATGCTCTGACAGATAATTTCCAATAAAATCCTTGATTTACATTGTAATTTAGTCTGGCTGTGCTCTGCTGCCATCTACGGTTTGCAAAATTCAAATGTACCCATCCCAAGATTCAATAGACACTTTAAAGTTTATTTCTATATTTGCAGTCAAATTTGAGAAACCCCCCTCTCTATGTTTGTTATGTGTTCCTATTCACACAGCATATCTAAAAATACACTACAGGCAGCTTCTAGTGGTTAGAATAGATGGCAGTGTGGAGATAAGGGGACAGACTGCATTAACATATAATGCCTTGTGATCTTAAACCCTTTGGTAGGACAGACAGTTCTGTTCCTTTCACAAGTCATTGTCACTGTCACTGTCATTCGCAAGTGACAATGAAATGTTCCAGTACAGTACAAACAGGGTTAATTATTTGAAACCAAACTCCCCTCAACCCCCTCAGATAGTGAGACCTAAACAGGAGTTTTCAGGCCTGGAGTTAGCACAATTAACATCTAAAAAGGTAAGCTGCCTGTTCATATACAGTAGCTATGCTATGTGAATGGGATGATGTAGCAAATATAAACTAACAGGGTTATTCACAAAAGGGTGAAGAGTTTGGAGAAAGCAGGAGAAGTGAACAATCTAGGACAACATAGCTGAACTGGAAGGTGAGCTGAATTGGAGATTTTTTCCAAATCAGCTATGTTGGCCGAGATTGTTCACTTCTCCTGCCTCCTCCTTCCCTTTTGTGAATAACTCTGTAAGTGTTTTCCCATTTTGGCTGCAAAAGTGGAAATACACTTTAAGGGAGATTAAATAAAAAAAGGTTCTAGCTCAACTGGTGCCATTGCCAATTGCAACCAATCAGCTTTTATCTTTCTTTCTTTTTTTTTTTACACAGTTTAGAAAATGAAAAAAAGGCTGATTGGCTGCACTCCAGTTGAGACAAAGTTTCTCTCTTTTTAGTAATTCTCTTTAATAATTTGGATCTGGTTTAGTAAAAAAAAACATGTGTTCGCAGTTGCATTGACTTACCGGCATTAACTCGCTAACAAACATGGTTTGCTGAGTAGCACACACTTCAGTGTCCAATTGTACACCAGCAAAGTTGGCACCCCGCCAAGTAAAATGGGGGTTTACACAAGTAAAATGGGGGTTTCTCTCATGTGTTTGGGGCTATCTTACATCTGTTAGCTATTTTCGATGCACTAACAATGCATTCTGACATGCATACTGATATCACTAAAAGTACTGTAACTGTAAAAAAAATATGTCTTGTGGGAGTAACACAGGGCACAAATATGCATGCTTTACGGCACACATATACATAATTTCATACACTGCTGCTCCAATATTTTCATATCTATATTGTCTTAAACAATCAACACATTTTTTTTTTTTTCAGAGTAGCTTCCTTGGTACATGGATAGTTAGAAAACAGATGAGATACTTCTCACTTTAAAGTGACATTAAACCCTCAGATTTTTTAACATAAACCAATACTGTAACGTGTACCTTACTGTAATCCATGGTTGTTTCCCTTCTCTTTGCTGCTCTTCCTTTTAAATGCTCATGTCTTCTCACGCTGGGGGAGAACTTCCCTTTTCAGCTCAGGGCCTCTTCCTGTAGTGCTGGCTCAGGTTGTGAACCTGCACACAGACACCATGTATCCATTCCAGAGACAAGGCAGTCTGCTGCAAAACAAAAGTTCTGCCCAGCATGAGAACAGATACAGATTTAAAAGGAAGAGCAGCAAAGAGAAGGGAAACAACCATGGACCATGAACAACCATGTAAGGCACACATTACAGTATTGTTTTATGTTAAAAAATCTGAGGGTTTAATGTCACTTTAAAGTTTATGCACATTGCAAATGGGGACCTATGCATTGAACAAGCACGTATGCTTCAGCAGATCACAGGATCACATTTGCTGGGTGTATAATGGTCTGCATGCTTGTAAGGTCCTGTTACTGTGTGTTGGGGTGCAGGGGCTGTAATACCCCTAGATTCCCTCTAGTGATCTCTGCCAGCTAAGGGTAAATATAGCAGAGGAGAACTTTACCATGGGTCTTTTGGTAGCAGAACGCTGAGAACAAAAAACGGAGGCAGAGAGACCCTCTTGTGGGTCCTTGTGGAAGAGACAGGGCGTACCTACCAAGGTGCAGTTTCCGGTTATTTGGTGTTGCCCTTAGGGGGTCTTTCACTGTTCTTTCCCTAAGTAGGTTAATCAGTGAAGCTGGACACTCTAATAGGAGAGCACTCCCTACTGTGGGCACAAGTCACACCTCGAAAAAAGGTTATGGAGTGCAGTGGCGGATCCAGGGAGGGGGGCAACGGGGCAATTGCCCCCCGCGAGATAGAGACGCTCCCACCCGCGGTACCGTACCAGGAGTACTTTCCCCGCACACGGTCGGGACATACAGCTGTCAAGCTGTCACAGAGTTAACTGCAAGTAATATGCCGTTTTTTTACACTGAACCGCAGTTAACTCTGTGAAGGCTTGACAGCTGTATGTCCCGGCCGTGTGCGAGGATCAGAGGCTCCTCCTCCCGGCGAGCTGCTTCCCAGCCGGCCGTTGTAATTACACGGCCGGCCGGGAGCTTTACATTCAAGCGATCGGAAGTCTCTAGAGACGCCAGATTGCTTGTATTAGCCGCCGCTGTCACTGCCGGCATGGCTCATATTCATGTACAAAAATATGATCAGGGCAATCGTACCTTTCCAAGAGCAGTTTGCTAACCAATCGCTGGCCAGAATGAGCGAAGCGCGCTTTCACTATTGATTCCTCACACGTGGAGTGCATTTGGTATCACTCCACCTGTGACAGGAGCCGACGCTATAGAGGGAGCATCGGCTTATGCGGTTCTGCTCCCTCGGGTGCCGCCTCGCTTCCTCTATCGCTGGCTTCGTTGGCAACCGCAGATTCTCTCCTGCGACTCTTCAAGTTCTTCCTTATGCCACCACCGGCCCTGGGAATGGTCACAACTAGGTCTTATTTTCGGGGGTAGGTCTTCTATTCTAACAATTCCCAAAAATAGTACTAGGTCTTATTTTCGGGGTAGGTCTTAATCTTTCCTACAATGTAAAGTAGTGAGTGTACAGCTTGTATATCAGTGTACATTTGCTGTCCCCTCAAAATAACTCAACACACAGCCATTAATGTCTAAACCGCTGACAACAAAAGTTAGTACACCCCTAAGTGAAAATGTCCAAATTGGGCCCAAAGTGTCAATATTTTGTGTGGCCACCATTATTTTCCAACACTGCCTTAACCCTCTTGGGCATGGAGTTCACCAGAGCTTCACAGGTTGCCACTGGAGTCCTCTTCCACTCCTCCATGACGACATCACGGAGCTGGTGGATGTTAGAGACCTTTGCGATCCTCCACCTTCTGTTTGAGGATGCCCCACAGATGGCTCAATAGGGTTTAGGTCTGGAGACATGCTTGGCCAGTCCATCACCTTTACCCTCAGCTTCTTTAGCAAGTCAGTGGTCGTCTTGGAGCTGTGTTTGGGGTCGTTATCATGTTGGAATACTGCCCTGCTGCCCAGTCTCCGAAGGGAGGGGATCATGCTCTGCTTCAGTATGTCACAGTACATGTTGGCATTCATGGTTCCATCAATGAACTGTAGCTCCCCAGTGCCGACATCACTCATGTAGCCCCAGACCATGACACTCCTACCACCATGCTTGACTGTAGGCAAGACACATTTATCTTTGTACTCCTCACCTGGTTGCCACCACACACGCTTGACACCATCTGAACCAAATAAGTTTATCTTAGACTCATCAGACCACAGGACATGGTTCCAGTAATCCATGTCCTTAGTCTGCTTGTCTTCAGCAAACTGTTTGCGGGCTTTCTTGTGCATCATCTTTAGAAGAGGCCTCCTTCTAGGACGACAGCCATGCAGACAAATTTGATACAGTGTGCACATATGGTCTGAGCACTGACAGTCTGACCCCCCCACCTCTTCAACCTCTGCAGCTATGCTGGCAGCACTCATACATCTATTTCCCAAAGACAACCTCTGGATAGCACGTGCACTCAACTTCTTTGGTCGACCATGGCGAGGCCTGTTCTGAGTGGAACCTGTCCTGTTAAATCGCTGTATGGTCTTGGCCACTGTGCTGCAGCTCAGTTTTAGGGTCTTGGCAATCTTCTTATAGCCTAGGCCATCTTCATGTAGAGCAACAATTCTTCTTTCAGATCTTCAAAGAGTTCTTTGCTATGAGGTGCCATGTTGAACTTCCAGTGACCAGTAAGAGAGTGAGAGCGATAACACCAAATTTAACACACCTGCTCTCCATTCACACCTGAGACCTTGTAACACTAACGAGTCACATGACACCGGGGAGGGAAAATGGCTAAGGAGTGTACTCACTTTTGTTGCCAGCGGTTTAGACATTAATGGCTGTGTGTGGAGTTATTTTGAGGGGACAGCAAATGTACACTGATATACAAGCTGTACACTCACTACTTTACATTGTAGCAAAGTGCCATTTCTTCTGTGTCGTCACATGAAATGATATGAGATAGAGAGAGAGAAAGAGAGAGAGAAAGAGAGAGAAAGAGAGAGGAGATTTTTCCCTAAAATCTTTCATCTGCGTGGATTCCGCTAGTTTGCAGCTTACTGTAGCCACAAACGTGTGGAATCCGTCGAAAAAAATTGCGCTTGGACTATCTTGTGGGCTGTGCGGTTTTGTACAGCATGGCCGCTGCAAAAGTAAAAAAAAAAAATGCACATTACTCAATGTTTAGAGCGGCTCCGCATCTATTTGTACTGCTGAATACGCACGGACAACCACTCCTGTGTGAATGGAGCCTTAAACAAGACCTTGCTCACCACTAAAATTGACCTGTGCCCCAACTATAAATTATATGCATATTGTTAAGCAGTAAACAGGCTTTTAAACAAGGCATCCCTAACTTCTCTGGTTACTTGTAATGTAATTGATTGTTAAAGATTCTCAAAGGTCACAGCAAAAACTATATAAAGTTTATTTCTAACATCTTAGAAACTCAAACAATGCAAATCATGTGAAATATCAGGTCAATCAATCACAAAACAAGAACACAGGCTCTGCCAGCCATAGAATACATCAAGTGCAGAACAACTGCTCACCACCATTATTATCCAGCAGTACCTGAATGTAGATATCATGGTGGCTTTTCATGTGCTGGAAGAGCTGTGGGAGAACGTCAGACAGGTGATCTCTGTTGCTGGTACAGGGCTGAGATTTTGCAGGTCCAGGGACACTTCCTTATATTCTGCCCCCAAGGCCCCTTCACACGTTACAGACAAGCAGCATCCCCCTAGTTGTGGAGGCTTCTGACTCCTCCCCATCCTTCACACAGTCAGGGAGCTAGAGCAGATACAGGAAGAGCTGTCTCTTCTACATGGTAGCAGAGGTGCCAGGCATATACAACTGAACGGCCGTGCCCGCAGCACCCCCGCAATTGGATAATAGGGCAGCGGGGGCTCAGTGACGGGCCCCGTCGTGGCCGCGGGCCCTCGGGCAAGGGCCGAGTGCCCGAATGGTCAGTCCGCCCCTGGGGCAGAGACGCAGTCACACCCCCCATTTGTATTTCACACCTCTGCAGCTCTTGTTGCCGTCTGCAATCAGCTTTGCCTGTCCCAGCATTGTTGTCACCTATACTCCCTATAGGAGCAAATGTCACTCAAGCACTCTGTGGCAGGAGGCATGGCTGCCTGTGATGTAAAGGCACGCTTCAGGGTCTACAGGAATGCTGTGTGTCACAAGCACAGCTTCCTGTAGTCAGAATGTAGGAACACATACGGCACTTTCCCATCAATAGATCCCTGTGGTTGGTGTTGTCATCCATTTACAGGAAAAGGCGGATCCTGGTAAGATCAACAGTTACTAGCTCACCCCATAAAAAACATACCTATGTTAAAATTTAAGATGACATGTGCAATTAAGCCCTCGTTCACACCTGAACGTTTTGTAGCGCGTTCTACGCTCGGCGAACGCTCTACAAAACGCTCAAACAACTAAATCCCATTGTATTCAATGGGTCTGGTTCACACCTTGGCGTATTTCAGCCCGTCCCTAACGCGCTACAAAACGGCCCACGCCTGAAAAGGTATATGTACTACTTTGGGCCGTTTTTGTTGCGCGTTGCCATTGGGATACAGTCAAGTAGCCCTCGGGAACGTGCGTTTGTCGCACAATTTTTTTACAGCGAATCGCGGTAAAAAACGCGCGACAGACGCGCATATGCAATACGCCTAGGTGTGAACCAGGGCTTAAAGGCAAATCAGTTTTTTGGTTTTAGAAACCGGTCAAACCCATTATACTACAAAAGTCAGGCAACGAGCATTTTCAAATGGAGGTCAGTAATGGCAGCTCGCCATATTTCTCTAAAACAAGTTTAGTTTAAGCAGCTGGAAATGTATACAAACATATCAATGTACCAACAGAAATGTACTTTCCTCTTCATTGTGCCTTGAAAACAGGCAAAAGTCAATTGGCAGATTTCTACTGGAATATTAGTGATGTGCCAATCGTTACCTTTCTACACACAAATTATTGAGAAGCCGTTAATGAAGCATAAGCAGAGGGATGTAGGTCAGGCCAGTGTTTTGTATATGTCATGAACACATTAAATGTGTTTTATTAAAAGTATGAAATTCAATTTAACAGAAATTATCAGAACTTGCCAAAGATGTTGAAAAATGAGGACACCATTTAAATGTAACCTCTGACTCCTGTACCAAAAACATCAGCAGGAGTGTATGTAGAGAGATATTCAGACACGAGAGGGCAGTCTTCTACTACAACTGAATCATCTGTAAACTCCTCTAAAGGAACAGAAACAACTGCCATTAAGGGATTAGAGGCCATAAAACAACCATTAATGACTGTTTGCCATAGGATACAAGTGAAGTACAGATTACATAATTATAAATACACATATCAAGTGAGGAACAAGGGGAGATGGTACATTGTAACTATTTGTATCACTTCTCTTATAGTTAAAGAGAATACAGGCATACTTATGAGTCCTGTACATGTGCCCTGTTACTCTGCTTTTTTGTCCAAGATTGACGCTCAGAGTCTTCCTGTGGTCTGAAATTTGCTACCATGTCAACTGCTTGATCTCATCTCGATAACACACGCTGCCTCTTGGCACCCGGTTGTGGATAAAAGTATTGCATAGTTAAGGGGAAAGTATTAAAGTAAGTTAAAACCTTAACTGGATGCCAATGTACTGTATTTGCTAAAACACTGTGCATCAAACTATTATTTTTCCATTGATCTCCTGATACCCATTTTAGCCCCTTCTTGCCTACATAAACTTGCTCTGGCAGCCACACATTATTGCGCTCAACCAGTTTCCTGATAATGACAACAGTGAGCTATGCCAGCTCAATGTGAGAGACAGTTGTCACCCTTAAACAGGATTTGCTTGAACGAGGACATCATGGCAGGATCACAAGATACTGATTGGGTTGAGGTCTACTTTAAGGAGGCTTGTTATTTGATACTGTTATGTATGAACAGGAGCTCAGAGATGGTATTACCAGCATGAGGTCAAACAGTTGAAAGGCAGTCAAACATAAGTGGGCTACTCAACTTTAAGTTACCATGACTAGCATTCCTAAAGCAAAACTCCAGGTATTTTTTTTATTTATTAATCCTTGCAGTGGGGCTACCCCCACACTGCAAGGGTGAACTGCTCATTTTACTCTAGGGCTAAAAATAACAAAGCTCCGGGGGAGCCCCACTGCAAGGTTTAATAAAAAAATGACCAAGTTGTTCTTGAAATGCTCCATTTGTATGCTTGATATATATAACACTCATATCTCTGTTATAATTGCTACATTGAATATGCCATTTTAAAAGGAAAACTTGGCTGAGCGCAGCAACTCCTAGTATGATGCTAGACAATTGGAAGACAGCTTCTGATTCATTGATCTAAATGTCTGCACTGTGCTCTTCACCTTACCTAACCAGTTTGGGAACTTGGACGTAGCAGAAAACATCCTGAAAACAAAGTTTCTAGTACATATCTCCTATGGTCTGCACCTCTTCGCCCGTGCGGTGGCAGTTATTTCTGGATGTCAAATTGACAGCAGGATGAAAAAAGGGGCATTATTTGTTCTTCTACACATGTAAAGTAACACCATAACTGAATCATTCCATTAGAATTTTTATTTTCTTGGAATTACACCAGAACAGTGTTCCAAGCAATATATCTGATAAAGGAGAACCAGTTTGAGATGTTATGTTGTTGGAGATGAAACTGAAGCGAACGTGTTCCCTAACTATTATTCACTGTCCTTGACCCTGGAGTGTCTTCTTCTACCTTGAAAATCCAACTCTGTAAACTATGAATATGAAACTGAAGGAACTAAAAGCAATAATTGAGACACAACAAAATAAGAGGGCACCGGTAATTTTATTAGTGGACTCTGGGCATTGTATCACAAGATTAACAGCAACAGGCAAGACTAGTGAATGAGTAGCAATGGAAACCCTTCCTAGCCTGCATCCAAAGCACCAAAAATGGAGCTGTTGTGACTACGTGTGATAATCCAATTCCAAAAAGAACTGGCTGTTTCCTGTATTGTCCATACTCTAGCAATACTCTATTGGGGTTGTATCACTTTACATTAGAGGACTACGACATGCACATACTTCCCTTGGAGGTAAGCAACGAGGATACAAGGGAAAAAAAGTAATGAGAAGAGAATGGCTTAGTTTTCATCTTTCTGTGCCTACGATTGTACAGGTACCTACAGCAGTTCATCTGTTTCTGTGGTAACATAACACACATGCACAAGTGATATTGTTGGTGGGGGAACATGGCCAGGGCAGAGCACAGAGACAATGAAATCTGCAGGATAGACAAATTGTGCAAACAAATCTCAGCTTTGTACAGTCAGTTTCTGCTCTGTTAGGGAGGCCTGCTGGGCAACCGTTTTGTTCTCATGGCTCCGTAATTTGGATACAACTTCAAGGAATGACAAGCTTTGAACTTCCTTGTGCAGAGGCTCTGTAAAAAAAGCAGCATGCAGACATTAGAGATGTGAAATATGACAGGAAATATAACAGTATCTGCAATCGAAGGACTGCTATACAAGGTCTAGTACTGTAAGTGATGCAAATGATTAAAGCATTTGTGAAAACAAGACCACATAGGGGTTAGGTCCAGAGATAAGGGGAGCTCTGGAGGGCTAAAAACATCTATGGCCACTATGCAATTTTCTTTACAGAGAAAGAAACAACACTTTCCCCATGTACCTGTATGAGTCATGGGGAAATATCATGGTGTGACTTGGTATGCACAGTGACGTGGATACTGACTTAAGTGGTGGGGAGATCTTTCATAGCCTCTTTCGGTAGTAATCCTGACAAATGTACATTAATTACCTCATTCTACTTGTACAATCCTCCATGTGGCGCTAATTTAGATTGTAAGAAAATGGTGCTTGTATTATCCCCAGATAAAGTGCAAATGCCAATAAACCCTTGCACTTTATGGGGTATACGGTGGGTTAAGTAGAGCTGCAGCTAACGATTATTTTCAAAATCGATTAGTTAGCCGATTATTACGTTCGATTAATCGGATAAACAATTAAAAAAAATTAAAAATGGCTCCAGTGATGGACTACTAGTTTGTATTGAGATTGTAGTCCATCACAGGAGCAAGCTTGGAGCGGTGGAAAAAAATAGTGTGGTGTGCCATATAGTGAAAAGGAAAGTGTAAATTTATACAGCAATGAATGCAGAATGGCACCGGCTATAGAGGACTACAAATCCCAGCAATAGTACATTATAGCTGGCAGTATTCTGCATTGCGCTGTATAATGTATTATTGCTGGGATTTGTAGTGCAGAATATCACCAGCTATAGGGCGAAACAACAAATGCGGCGTGAAGAGTGTGGATGCGGGCGGGCGGGTCTGGCAGCGGCGAGCGTGAGGTGGGGAGGAGGTGCGGCGCGCAGCGTGTGTGGAGCCGTGAACAGGGCCAACTGATCGGGAGCCGATTAATCGATTATTGAAAAAGTTGACAACTTTTTAAATAATCGATTATAATCGATTATGTCGATTAGTTGTTGCAGCCCTAGGGTTAAGATAAATAAAGGTGAATGTTTACTTTTAAGGATATGATCAATGCTGCCCTTCACGCCTCTGCAGCAAAAAAAAACCTCAGTGGAACACTGTACAGCAGAAGCCAGCCTACTCACTGCTCTGCCTGCTACAGTGTTAACCAGCTTTGTCACTCTGTAGGACTGACCACACAGAATAATTTGGTCCAGTTTGGGCAGTCCCAGCCTTTGGTTTGTCAAATACATAATTGTCATGGATCTGTAGAGAGCCGAAGCTGATCAACACACACACACACACACACACACACACACACACACACACACACACACACACGTTTTCTGTAGCTGCCGGGTAGACAACATTGATTTAACATTTTAAAGAACATATATCCTTTAACGGGAGATGCTCTATAAAGCCTCCATGGTGATGCAGACTCTGAAGTAGTTCTTATTATGGCTGTATGTGTTATGTACTAAAAGCCATTGTATTATGAGATTGAATCTAGCAGCGTGCAGCAATGTCCTTCAACATGAATTCTTGAATCGTTGAAGTGCTTCTGGAAATGTGCATCAAACCGCTCAGGTGTGAATGCTGCGACATATCAGGATCACCTGGATTTTAATAATGGCAACAGGCTGGGTTCACACCATCGAATATGCACGTTTTTACCGCGATTCGCGGTAAAAAAAATGCACGTTTCCGAGGGCTACCTGACTGTATCCCAATGGATACGCGCACCAAAAACGCCCCTAAGAAGCTCCTGTACTTCTTTGGGCGTAGGGCGTTTTGTAGCGCGTTCATACGGCCTGTAATACACGCAGGTGTGAACCATACCCATAGGAAATAATGGGATTTCGGTGTTTGGAAAAAACATTGATAATATGTAAGCATTGTCAAAATAACATCTATTACTTACCAGAACCCATAACTGCACAGATCAAAACCATAGAATTGTACTTGATCTCTGGAGCACTTTTGTCATCTGATAACAGTCTATGAAGAACTTGAACTAACTTTGCGCTTTCTAGATGACATTCAGCTGATTCTAAAAGAAAAGAAAGGGAGTGTGTGTGTTAACAATGCTGAGCCTCTATACACTAAGAATACTAGAAAAGCTACATAAGGAAGTACCGAAAAGAAAGAAAACACAAGTTTTAAAGTGACATTAAACTCAGGAGGATAAATCCTAAAAATACATTCAAGTACCTTAACAATTAACAACAATGGGGGGAATTTATCAAAACTGGAGCAGACAAAATCTGGAGCAGATTTGCACTGCAGTCAACCAGCTTCTCTGTCTCATTTTCAAATCTTATCTGAGCAAACTGAAGAGAGATGCTGATTGGTTGCCATGGCCAACTGCTCCAAAATCTGTCTGCACCAGTTTTGATAAACTCCCCTCAATGTATCTTATATGTGCATCACCCAGCTGTAGATCCTCAAATCATCTCTGAATTTGGTGCCGACACTGTCCTTCCTTCTGGAGGGTGGCTACTTTTCTTCCCCATGGTCCCTGTGTGTTTTGTAAAGTGGACACTGCTCCGAGCTTGCTCCTGTGATGGACTACAATCTCAATACAAATTAGTAAACTAAACGTGAGATTGTAGTCCATTACAGGAGTGAGCTTGGAGCGGTGACTACTTTACAACACACACAGGGACCATGGGGAACAAAGGTAGCCACCCTCCAGAAGGAAGGACAGTATCAGCACCAATTCAGAGATGATTTGAGGATTTACAGCCGAGTGATGCACATATACGATACATTTTTGTTGATAGTAAAAGGTATTTGAATGCATTTTTAAGATTTAACTCCTGTGTTTTGTGTCACTTTAAGCCTTTCCTTAAAATCTGGTATATAAAGTTTTTTTTTTATATAAAACCTATATTCCATTATGCAGTTTCCCTCATGCAATATCTGAAGGCTTGCATACAAAGCACAAGAGGAGTTATTAGGGCTGCAGAGTATCTTTATAGTTTAAACTGTACCTTCATCAAAAATTGCATAGTTAAGCTCAGGGTGCTAAAGGATGCCAATTATGTTTCCTTCCTATCCTACAGAGTAAACACACTGACTGATAAATGTGACACCAACATTTTCTTTTGGTTTGGTTGGATGGCCATCATTAAAATTAATGTGTTACCTTGAATTTTGCATACCATACTAACTAATGACATCCTAATTTTTAAAACCCCTACAACCCGTTTTTAGGCAAGTTTATATGGCAAAACGCTAAACCGTGTATTAAATAAACAATTTCTCACACTTCCAAAAAATTTCAGAGACTACCAACTTTAAACAATTCCAAGTCCTCTTGAAGCGTATAATAGATTGGAACGGTTACTCCTCACTCATGGACTGGGTGATTTTGGTGGAAGACATGTTGGGTACCCGTTAGCATCCATCATGTGAAATTCTAGACTATACATTTACAACTGTTAGACCAGGGCTCAAAATTTCCACTCGCCTGCTCGCATTTTGCGAGTAAAAATAAGGTGAGGGCGAGTGTAAATTTGAGTCTCCGAGTACTGGCTCGCGGCCCAACTCCGGCCTGCGAGCCGGTACTATGTGACCCGCAGACAGCTGACATGTCAGGCAAACGGTCGCAGAAATTTGTGCTGGGCTGGGGGAGGTGTAACGTTGTTGAGAAGTGTATTATTGTGCTTTAAGCTGCCCATACACCTTACAGCCATCGCACGACTTTCGTTATGCGATGGTTGTGAGGTCATTAAAATCTCGTACGATCTGCCCAGGGCTTCCGATCTGCCCAGGGCTTCCGATGATTGCAGTGGTGAGTGGGCAGGGTGCGCTTGCGCACACCGGCCCGTGTGGCATTCGTCTTCCGACCATGCCACCAACCCACCAAAAATCGTACAATTTTCGGCAGGTTTTCCAGCGTGCTTGGAAGACGAAAGTCGTACGACCGTACAGTAAAAGCGGTCGCATGTTGCCCATACACCTGCCGATTATCGTACGATCTCGGGATCACCCACACTATTATAATGCTTAAAAGATACCTTTTGGAGGGATAGCCGAAAGTGCTCATCTCTACACTTCTCAGTCAACTAGACAACAATTTGGACTATCCCCTAGGCAACTAAATCCAAAACAACCACTTAGAATATCGGCACATTATTGCATACACTTAGAATATCTTGCAGACCCTTACTTGAATTCATGGACTGAGGTCAATTTTTCCCATTAACTGATTACTGCACTGAATCCAGAAAGAATACAACCCCTCTGGACATATTTGCAGATTAAAGACTATACTCTGACCAACAAAGCAAAAATAGGATATTTAACTTGCCTAAAAGATCCTTTTCCAGGAGTACAGTACAGGACACAATCTTTAGTTTCAGCCCTGGGATTTATTTAGGTCAACTTTGGGTGATTGCAAACTGGCAAAGAGAGAGCTTCAGGGACAGCTACTTTATAATCCTCCCCTCTCCCAGCAAGCCTCAGTTTTGTAACAAGCAATAGGGAGATCATAAGAACAGAGCTGAGTGACCTAAGTTCTGTACTTTACTCCAAGAAAAGGATTCAATAGGCAAGTCAAAAATATTATCTTCTTAATCATACAGTACAGGACACAGGATTGTTAGCCTTAAACGTGGGACATCACCAAGCAGTCCAACTGAGGGTAGGGCAGCAACCAAACACTAACAGGCACACAAGGGACAAAGGGCAAGAAAGAGCTTAGGAGGGCTCAGAGGGCAAGTTGACGCACCTTACACTGCCATCAGAAGAGCCCTAAAAATCCACCTGGTAAAACCTAACAGACCTGTGAGCAGAGGACAGTCATGCACATCTGGAAAAAAGATGTATGATGCTGAAAAGTCCATGAGGAACTAAGAGAGATAGAGTGAGCATTAACAGGAAAGTGGGAACCCTATCCTTCAAACTATGGGCTCCAATGATGACCTGTATAATCCACCTTGCAAAGGTGGAGCGGGAAACAGATAGCCCCCTGCAAAATCTCCCTGCACAGCTGCTGGTGTGCGTGTCCCCAAACAGTGCCGATTTCATTTTTTTTTTTGTAGAACTTTATGGAAATGTCTGAAGTGACATTTCATTCATTTCTATGGACTCACCACAGCGCGATGCGTATATACCGCGTTTCACTGCTGTGAGCTTAAAAATAGTACTATATACCGTACACCACCCAAACATGGTTGTGTGAACCGCGCCCATCTATGACGAGGCAACTTGCCTTGTCTTGCATTCAGGCTGCGTTGAAATAAGGGGCCAGTACAACCCGAGTGCAGATAGTATGAACTGGCCCTCAGGCAGGACAAAGAAGTAATCTGCTGGCTGGAAAGAGGCGGTAGCAGAGAGGTAAATGTGAACTGCGCATACCACATCCAGGCAGTGAAATTTCCTTAGAATGTTTTAGAGAAGGATATAAAGGAGGAAATAAAAATGTTCCGGTGGATGTAACTACCTTGGAAAGAATGTCACTGTGCAACACACAGGAAAGGCTCCTCACAGGATAAGCCAGATTATTCAGAAACCCACTTTGCACAGATAATAGTGACAAGGAAGGCTATCATAAGATTAGATAACGGAATATACTAAATATCTTTAAATGGCAGCCTCTGGAGGGCTGACAGTCGCAAACGGAGATCCCACGTCATCACTGGGGAGAGAACGTGGCAATGTGTGAGTGACATTCTGTAAAAGGCCTTAACCAAAGAGGTCAGCGATCATTGGAACAAAATAGCCAGAGTTGAGATCTGCCCCATGATCATGCTCAAGGCCAGCTCAGAAAAGATAGTATTCTCCCCATGGAGGTTTTTCTAAGATGGGATTTCCTTGCCTCACACCAGGCAAAATAAGACTTCCAATGTAATATTAGACCTTGTGATGAGGTCGACTACCTAGATTTCAAGAGCGTAGTGATGACTCAATCCAAGAGACCCGTTTCTTAGGACCATGGCTTTAACAGCCAAGCCATTAAAGCCAGCAACTGAGAAGATGATAGAGAACTGGTCCCTGGGACGGATGGTCTGGATGGTCCAGAGGGGCCCACGGAGAGTGTGCCAGGAGTCTGAGTGTGTACATGGGCCATGGGTTCAATGAGAATTACTGGGATGCTCCAACGTCTCAATCATGCACAGCAGGGGAGTGAGAAGCCTTGAAGAGGGAAAGGCATTGATAAGGTTGAACTGATTCCACGGAGACACCAGAGCATCCACTGTGAAGGTATGAGGGCCCCTGGACTTAGCAACAAACCTGTCCAATTTGTTGTTTATCTTGGACGCCAGAATGTTCATGTCCTGAGTTCCCCACTTGCAACAGAGAGCTTGGAGCACCTTTGGGTCCAGACATTAACCAATGAGGAAGTTCCCCTGCTGATTTTCACATGGCAGTCAGGTCTAGGATGTAAAGTTCTGCTTAGGTCAGGATGAAATCTGATTCTCTTTGAGCTGCGCGACTTCCTGTGCCCCCCGACAGTTGATGTAGGCCACTGCTGTGGCACTGTCTGACTGAATCCCAGTTGAATGACCCTACAGTTGGGATTAGGGCTGCAACAACTAATCGACATAATCGATTATAATCGATTATTGAAAAAGTTGTCAACTTTTTCAATAATCGATTAATCGGCTTCCGATCACGGTGTGGGGGATTGACAGCCGCCGATAGGCCGATCTCAGAAGTAGGTTGCTGGAAGACTGCTCAGGTAAGCCTCCCCCCTCCCCCCCACATAGCCGGTGCCATTCTGCATCGCTGTATAATGTATTGCTGGGAGTTGTAGTCCTATATAGCTGGTGGTATTCTGTTTTGATGTATAATGTGTTGCTGGGAGTTGTAGTCCGCTATAGCCGGAGGTATTCTGCATTGCTGTGTAATGTATTGCTGGGAGTTGTAGTCCTCTATAGCCGGAGGTATTCTGCATTCATTCCATGTCACTATACTGCACACCACACTTCCCCCGCTCCTGTGATGGACGACAATCTCACTACAAACTACAAGTCCCATCACTGGAGCCATTTTTAAAAATGTATTTTATATCCGATTAATCGAACTCAATAATCGGCTAACTAATCGATTTTGAAAATAATCGTTAGCTGCAGCTCTAGTTGGGATGTCCAATTAAGAGACAACTGAATCGCCCTGAGTTCCAGGATGTTGATGGGAAGCTTGGCTTCTTCTGATGACCAAGTCCAAAGTGAGCGCACAGGCAGGATTCAGTGGATCTGCATGGAGAAACATTACAGGCTGGACCTGTGTCTTCCTCCAGGAGGGTCCGAGGCTTGAGGCTTGCAGGGAGAGGGAGGGGGTGTATAGGTGGTGTAACTACAGCTCTTTTTCTCCCAGTATCCAATTACCTGAAGGTAATTGTATATAACCCAGGGGTATATACAAGTAACATCCATTTCTCAGACCCTTAAGTACTTTTTGAGAAGATCTTTGTAAAGGGACTAAAGACCAGACACACTATTTTGATCATCCTCATGCTGCTACTAAAACCAAGTACGGACCTCCCGTATTTTAAAGCACGCTAGGAAAAGGATACCCTGTTTGAAGACAATGGGAAAAATAAGTTGCACACTTACAAATAAATGCTGTATCAGTACAACACTTCAGGAAATGGCTTATAAAATTATTTCACGGTGGTACAAACCCCCCTAAACACATGTTTTCCAGACATCCCAAATGTTTGCTGGAGAGGCTGTGTAGGACAGGGCTCCCTTCTTTATGTTTGGTATGAATGTCCTTCATTACAACATTTGAAGGGACATCCATTCCTTCGTCTCCCAGTGTATACTTATTACATAACACCAACACCAACTGCACACCAACCTGCCTCTTACAAAATAAAATGTATTTCTATCCACGCAGCAAAAACCCTTGCCCAACACTACCCCTGAGTGGCTTAGTAGAATTAACCACATAGTTAAATGGAGGAAGAGAGAGCCATTGCAAATTACTCCCTTGACAGATTTAGAATTCCATGATCGGTTTGGAATCTTTCAAACAATTTGCAACTTTAGCAGGTCATACAAAAATATTTTCTTAGTTCAATTTGCGGGCTGAACAAAGAAAATATTACAGATTCCTCCATCAACGCTTACAAGCATCGATTGCGGAATCTCCTGCTGTCTTCAATGTATTCTAGAGGCTGCTGGCTCAGTTCCTTCGAAGATTTTCTGACCGGCTCCTTCAATCAAGTGACTGAGGGATGATGGCTGAAAGAGTTACGACAGCGGCACTCACTGAGAATTTCGTCCAGTTCATCAACCGGACAAAATTTGTACACTGTATGGCCACCTTTACGCCTGATACCTCCACGGAAGAGGAAATCTTTTCTCTTTGAGGTCAACCCAGGCCTTGCTCTGAGAAGGATCATCTGTCAGATTAATTGTTCACTAGACACTTAAATATCCATATCCGTGGTGGCTAGTTTGTGCCTCCTCTCCCCCTTTTTCTTCTAGTTCTCTCTCTCTTCTCTTTTCTATTCAAATACTTTTTTTTTTTTTAATCTACACTCCTCTCTCTTCTTGTTTTACTGATTTTGTCTAGATATAGTGTATTCTCCGTCTCTCTTCCCTAAACATTTTCTTGAGTTCAGAAACAACTTTCAAGATGGGACGTCCTGTAAACTATTGTGCACTGATTCAGCAGACAAGAAAAGACAACAATGGGCTGTCCCCTTCGGCCCTGCACCTGTGGAAAAGGCAGGGGACATTTAGAAGCTCCCACTTCATTTTACTTTATGGACATCAGGCCTGTCTGGTTTTGGATGATGTAGCCCTTGCCCCTTCACCCCATGGTCTTTTAACACCCAACCTTTCTTTTTCTGCGGTGGGCCTGGAACCTTTTAAAGAGAATTGGACAACGTATGTGTTACTTGAAAACCTGATCTAATAATAAAATCCTGCACTTCGTGATAATTTTATCTGTATGTTCTATTGTAGACATAAATAAAAAATACAAATTCTGCAAGTTTTACTCTTTTTTTCAATGGCTGTAAATAATCTCTAGCACATGTTGCACTTTCTTGTGGCTGGGCAAGGGGCTACAGAGAGGATCCCTGTTATTTGAGACTGGGAGCCTCTCTGAATGATAGAGAGTTCCAGATCATTAGTCAGACACTAGCACTTTCTTAAAACTAGTAGCTGCAGTTCCAAAAAGGAATGTAGATTAACATTTTCTCAGCATAGGAATTATACTGGAAAACATTCATTACCCTGAGAGTAGGAAGGGTGTAAGAACTATACTAGAGGTAGGAGTTTTTATATTCTTGCAGCAAAAATATGGAACAGCCTTACCAAAGCAGTTGTAAACTGGAAGGATTGACCAATTCAAAAAAACTTCTAGATGACTTCCTTAAAGGAGAACTATGGGGTTAAGTCTTTTCCCCATAGTTCTCCTTAGGGTAACGGGAGGACACAAACTAGCATCCTCCCGTCACCCTAGGCTCAGTATACCGCCAGCTGTAGCTGGCGGTATACTGAGAAGCCGCAGCTGAAGCGGATCCCGATAAATTGTGCAGGGATCCGCCCAGCTGCGTGACTGACAGCTGGCTCTGCCTATCTAGAGGCAGAGCCAGCTGTACCCGCCCCCTCCCCCGTCCGTTCCGCCAGTCAGCGCTGGAGGATCGGAGGGGGGAGGGGGGAATCCAGCCCCTCCCTTGTCACGGCAGAGAGCCGTGACAGGATCGAGAGGTGAGCGAACGCCGGTATTTGTTCGCTCACCTCCCGATCTACTGAGCCGACCTGTGACAGTCTCATTGTCAGAGGTCGGCTAGAACTATGAGGTGAGTGAAAAGCACTCACCTCATAGTTCTCCTTTAATGAGCACATCATACAGGGATAAGTATCTTTTCCCATCCTCATCTACTATGTAACCATGAGGCAAGATCATTAAGATTGCAGCTTACACGCTGATCATTCCAATTAAAACATATAAAGGCTATTTTGCACACAATCTTATCAGAGAAAGTTAATGTCCGTGTATCTCACTTCATTTCTATGTCGCTGATCACAAACTGCAGCAAATTCTTCCAATGCGCTAGCAGGACGTTAATAAGAAAAAAGAATATATCCTTTAAAATACTCACGTAATTCTAATGCGGCTATTAATCCCAAGGCAACAAGTGCTTCATTTTGCATTATTACATGTTCGCTGGTTGCCATGGTGACTAAGTGCTTGATGCCACCACTTTCGACAATGGTTCTAATTACATCCTATGGCAGAGAGAAATCAAGCAATAAAAGAAAACAAGAGTTGCATGAAATTGCTATCCCATCCATACACAGTATAAAGTATCCAATGGTCCATGGCACATTTTTTTTTTTGTTGTTAACAAATAGCGTGCATTATGTGGCCTGTTTGAACATTTTGGGCCGCTTGTTGGGTCATTAGATCCATTAAACTCTTTAGTCCCACTCTCCATTATTTTAAGAGGCATTTATAGAGAGATAATGCTTGGAACAATTACCGACAACATTTACAACTCATAAAATAATATTTCACCTCATGTTATTTACCGGGTGTTATTCAGGTTGCAGGTCATTGGTTACGCAAAGTCTTTTTTTTTTTTTTTTAAGTAGACCACAAAATTCATGCGGTGTTGAAAAAATGTGCTTGGACTATTCAAACTTAGCTTTTGATTAAAAAATGTACACACTCTGGTGAAGTTTAGTGAAAACAGGTCAGAAGATCTAGGAAAAAAAGCAGCTAAATTTACACCCCAATGTTTTCTGCAGAACATTTCCTGTTAAACTCAAGCTTGGCTCTGCCCCCAGACCTCCCTATTTATCAGAGGCGTATCGACAAGCTTTCACAGACATTTTCCTTCCTCCTGCTTTCATGAGACTGCTGAACCAACAGACCAATACCTCGTCCTGCAGGGCAAAAGCTTTGGTACTGAAATTACCATAGTCAACTACTATGCCCCTAATGCACACCAAGCTTGGTTCTCCTCTCCCTTTTCTTGTCATTTCCACCCACAAGAAAGCCAAACTGCTATTATTTGGTGACACCAATATGGCCTTTAAATAGAAAACTAGAGAAATCCAACTCTACCCCACACCCTCCAAAGACAAGGATACGGCTACATAAACTAAACTTCTAAATGACCACCTTGTAGAACACAAATTAATTGATCTTTGACTCTGCCCCACACAACCGCTTCACACTCTCTCACCTAAAACACCCTTCCTAACCAAAAGCCAATACAGATTAACCAACCATGTGGCTGCCAAACAAACTATCCCAAGAGAATGAAAAAAGCAATTTACACAAGTTTTGGAAGTTGGGCAGGAACATATTCCCCTCCCTACATAATACTGCCAGTCATTCCACATTCTATAATGTCCGCCAATAAACCGACTAGGAGAAACGAACCTGAGAAGGCAGACTAGAGAAGTTTCATCTTATTTGTGTATCCCCAACTTTTAAAAGATGTATTGTTTCCTTATATGCACTCCCAAGCACTTAAAAGGAGAACTATGAGGCGAGTGATTTCCACTCATCTTCATAGTTAGAGCCGACCTGTGACAAAGAAGCTGTCACAGGTCGGCTCTATTAATCGGGATGTGAGCAGAAACATGCAGCCGATCCTCTCACTTCCCGATAGTCACCACTCCCCACAGGGATTCCCCCCCTCCAGTACTGAGTGGAGGAACAAACGGGCAGGCACAGCTGGATCTACCTCTAGATAGGCAGAGCCAGCTGTCACTCACGCAGCTGTGTGGATCACAACAGTATTGTTGGGATCCGTCCCGGCTGCAGCGCTTTCAGTATATCACGAGCTGAAGCCCGCTATATACTGAGCTTTGGGTCACGGGAAGAGGTTAGTATATATCCTCCCGTGACCCTAAAGAGAACTATGGGGGAAAAACACATACCCCATAATTCTCTTTTAGTTCTCTTTTAATTCAACTCAACATTCTCAATTAGTGGAGACTTTTGTACATAGTATTTTTTTAATTTATTTTGTTTGAGAACTGTAATATCTGTAAGGACCACGATTACCAACCACACAATGTTTCTTCTATAAAGTTATTGAAAATGAACATATTTAATTTTGCATTAAATAGCTATGCTGACAACTACTGTAATGTTGAAAATGCATACAGGCCTTTCAAATAAACTCTTTTTCAGCATATTCTGCTAAAGTTACTTTACAACCAAAATTTTTTAGTATAAAGAAGGCCCTAAAAGTGGAAAACTATTGAATTAAAGATGTTAAGGAATATATTTTAAGAACAGGTTTTTGAACTACACATAAAAAGAAAAACTGGAGGTTTTTACTTTTATTAAAACCTAGGATTTTGGTAGGTACAGACACCCAACTTTTATCATACATGCTGCTTAGTGTCTTTGTAACTGACAGGCCACCAGAGTGAACAGCTGCAGTTCCAGGAAGCTTAGAATGAAAGTCATTATAACCCAATTCATAGAAAACTGTATTTGTGCCTGGTCAGTGATGTGAACAACGCACCATCACAGAAAAAAGGTGTGGTATGGTCAGTCTTTTTGCTATGTGCAATGATAAATATGGCAATCATTTCTTTGTTAGTTTCTTTTAGCTGGTACAATAATAGGTGTACTTCTTAATTAATTACACATTTTTACATTTATGGACACTGTCCCCTTGCCCATTACGGGCAGGGCAAGTCCCCCTTTCACCAACCACTTTACTGTAACCTACCCAGTGCTCCCCCGCAGTTCCTTCCCCAGTCAACACTAAAATACCCAGAGTAGGACCCCAAATGGAGCAGTGAGATCATGTCACAGTGCTGAACTAAGCTGAAGCACTATCATTGGGGGAGGTCACATGCTCCCCCATACTTAAAAGCACTGGGTATTTTTCAGTGACTGTCACAGAGAAAGGAACACTGGGTGAATGCTGGGGAAGAGAGTATAAAGTAATCACATGGTGATTTACACAGACACTGTCACGTTGCTCTGAATGGGCAAGGTGGCAGTCTCTTTAAATCATGTCTAAACCGGCATTTGAAGACGATAACAAGAAAAGATAAAACAGAAAGACTTATCAGGACACACATTACATACATTAGGATAACATTTAGAATGTATATATTTTAGATATCACATTTGTCCCTATATAGTAGATGGATAATCCACTCCTTGAGGGTAAAACCTGGAGGGCCAACTCGCAACTACACCAATAGAAAAGTCATGGACAGTAGCAAAGGGCCAATGAGGGGATTAAGGCCTTTGAGTTATACCCATAACTAAGAAAAACGTTTGGTGGTGATACACTTTAGAGAACTAGGAATAACTTGTAATTAATAATTAAGTAGAATGTGTGGTTGGGGTAAACAGTGTTACAAAGGTTCATACAGAAAGTGGGCAAGATTGTCAACTCTGCTATAAGATATGATGGGAAAAATACCTTTGATTTGCTGTGTCGTATGAGAGCTGACAGCAACCTGTTTGACTCGCCCATAACTCCAGCATGGTCTTTGGCTTCACACCATTCTACAAGCCGCTCAACTAGTACAACGTTCTTCCCCAGCTGTTCAGCGGCCTCAGCTGCAGTTAGATACACAAAATAATATTTCACACAGGATAGAAAGTTGATCGTTTGTGCCGATTATAATATGGATTAGATATATTTTTTTAACATCTCCACTGTGCCATATTATTTATTATGATATTTTACACACATTTGAAGATTTTGTTCTCCTTTGTAGTGTGTTTTAGACTGTACTCTCACCTACCTTGATGATTAACAACTGTGACCACATCAATTACAAGACAAGCAAACTAAAGAGTGTATAGTGGAAGAAAAGCTGGAGCCCTAGTAAAGCACAATACTGTGTTCCGCTAATATGCAAGGAAACCTAGCATGTATTTGTAATGAGAAAATATATCAGTCCCTGGGTATCTTTATAATTACACCGATTAGGTTCTCTAATATGCTAATTCCAACAAGTCCACTTTGCACTTAGTACTACTGACCACCTCCTTATAGGCCTATCATTGTGAGGGGCAACCTCACTAGCCAGTAGTAATTTGCAAAGTTGAGGCAGACCAGCTCGGACTTGTTCCCAAAATGTTGGATTTACCAGGAGAGAGCAATAATGCTCCCAAGCTTCTCCTGAAAAATTTTTTGAATATACATGATAATTATGGCGATACCTCAAGGTCCCTGAATTTTATTCACATTAAGATCTTCATGACCTGCCATGTGCATTTTGAAGCAAACTTTAAAACAAAGAGGAGGCAAAACATCTAATGTCTTTGAAAGTTTTCAATACCTTGGCAGCTGAGAAAGAATCTAATAAAAACGATTTTCCTCATGCTATACCATCCTTTTACCTTGAGCATCTATTAACATCCGCAGTGTTCCCAATAGTTTAAACTGAACCGGGGGCATTTCAGACTTCAGAAACTTTAGAACTTCTTCTGCTACTCCAGCCGACAGCATTTTTGCTTTATTGACAACTGTGATGGGGGAAAAAAAGCAGTTACAGAAAGCCTTTTGTGAATGCATTTCTCTGCCTACATGCGGGTAGAATAACGTCACTGAATCAGCACGAGTAAGTAAGAAACGTTGCAATTATGAATCACAATAAAAAGGCTAATTTACCTTTAGTATCGGAACCAATTTTCTTCTTTACGTGTCCCACCTCCCACTAAGTCTTATAATACAACACTCACACACAAAGTGTTCAGATACTTAGGTATGCAGAGAAAAACTGCTACTGCCTGCATAATGCTACCTCTGATTTTATTTCCCCTGCCTGGTCAGTAAGTGTTTCTCTATGTTCACAGCAACAGAGGGAAACATTAGTAATGACAGGAACATGAAAAATCCATTACATTTCCCAGTACTTTCTCATGAGACATTTTGCTTTTTACCAGAGGTCCTTCTGAGGTACCCATAGATATGAAATAGATAATGGTTTAAGGCAGTATTAAGGAACACAAACGCTTTCATCCTTCAGCTATTGGTGGAAATAGTGATCAGAGATATTAGAAAACCTTAGGAAAAAACAAGGGGCGCCTTTCCTAGTGTAGATACATTTAACTGAGGCATACTTTGCTGGCACACAGGTACATTATCTGTGCAGCTCTCACATGCACTCTAAGCCAGATCACAGAGGATATGTAATCCACAGGGAGCCTTGCGCGTGCAAGAAGTGATGCAAGGTGCCCCCCCTAGATTTCTTGGATTCCAGTTCTAGAGACTGAAGATGATGATGTCAAGAGAGGCCAATATGTGTTTTTCACTCCGAGAGAGGAAATAAACACCTAGAATGCATCTAAAGAGGTAAGGAGACCAAGTCATAAAATCACTGTACACTGGAGCTTAGAAGTGTTGGTCTCTTCACAACCCACTGTGTGATTGCTAAAAGCAATGCTCCCATCTGTTGACATATTAGTATTAATAAACATAATACACCTCTCTTATTCTCACTTTTAAATGGAATGTAGTAAACTTACCAGGAATGGCCAAGTTCCTCAGAGCGCTTAGTGCTGCATGCTGTACAGTTACATTGCCTTCTTCCACATGTCCATCTAGGAGATCTATGAGTTTCTGCACAATGCCATTGTCCACCATATGGATGCAGTTCCCATCTAAAATAAATACATTACAGTCAACCTTTGGCAGGCAATATATACAAAGACGGGATTGGTTTTAATTGAGGATTAATATGGGGTTTATGTCATTTCAATGGCGATGGTAATGGTCATTTCAATGGGAATATATGAAAGACCTTCACTGATCTGCTGATAGGTGACATTAAACAACTGACTCTGTGTAGGTCAAATGCAGTAGTAAAGTAGCTGTCGGAGCAGGTTGTGCTCTCATCTCAACTTTGAAAACAACTGTTTTCTATGTGCCCGTTTCACATTATACATGTGCTGTGGTGTACAGAAAAACACAGCTTAAAAAGGAGAATTATGGGCAAGAGTGAAATACACTCACCCCCCATAATTAAAGCCGACACGTGACACTGAAGCTGTCACACATCAGCTCTATTGATCGAGAACTGTTTGATCACATACTTCTGATCACTTAGTTCCCAATCTTCTCCCTGCAGAGAGCAGTGACTGTCATTCATCACTCTCCGTGGGATTCCCCATCTCCTTTCCATTCCTCCAGCGATGGACGGGAGAGGGGGCGGGTAGAGTCAGCTATCAGGTAGCGGGGTGGATCCTGATAATTTTGTCGGGATCTGTCCTGGCTGCAGCGCGGCTCTGCACTGTCAGCATATAGCGGGCAATAGCCTGCAATATGCAGAGTTTTGAATCACAGGAGGACATTAGTATATGACCCAACTTTTTTTCATAGTTCTCTTTTAAAGAACATGGTGTGAATAAACCGTTAATGCCTGAAACTTTATAGAAAAGCTGATATTTTTGTATTTTTTTCTGCAGCTGAAAGTTTCATAAAGTGATGAACTATTTTCTATACATCACTACATTGCCTAACAAATAATTTTGCAGCAACAAAAAAAATATAATGCCCTCCCTATTTGTATGAGAGGAGGGACAGTTTTGTGTCAAGTACATCATTGGCTAGGTCTTTGGATTTTGGCAGGGAAATCTGTAGGCACATCTATTTAGGTTGTAACAGGCTAAGCTATCACCTTCTGAAGTCTATGATCCACATATTTCTAAGGAGAGTTGAGCAGAGGGGAAGTATCTCTGCACTAAATGATACTGGAAGATGAGATCACAAACCAAGCTTCTGCTGGTAAAAGCGCCAGTGTAAGTGATGAAAAAAACTTACTTAACTCTACCCAAAATGAATTTACCTTTCCAGTATACATCTAACACCAATACGTAGCAGAATTACAATTTCTAATTTACATTACTTAATTCACTGGTATTACCATTTCTGGCAAAATTGGCAATGGCCAGGGCACCAGCTAGTTGTAATTGATGATTGTGAGATGGAAGCCAAGACAGCACCCTCTGAAAGACGCTTCCTTTTCCCCCCTCAAATAGCTTCTGCATGGACTCATCTATAAAAAGAAACAAAACACTAAACATAAAATCTGGGATACCACAACTTATTGCAGAGAAAGAAACAAAAACAAGACAGTTTTGGCTACTAAAAGCAACCATTGTTGGATTAACTACCACAGGCCCTGTGCTGTAATCAATTAATGGCGCCAGTTTAACTGGATCATGCAAAGTTAAGTGCACATGAACTGTGTTTTGCTGTTGATAGGGGTTTCTGAAACATTGGTGAATGTTTTGGAAAGTAGTGTTTGAATGTTAAGTTGGATCATATGCAGCGGTAAAGCTGGGCAACAGCTGGTGGAAGTTTGTTCTGCTGACTCGGCTGAAATTCGACCAGTGTATGGAGCCATTGGGACTGCCAATTTCCCCCAATCAAAAAAAAAAGGCGATTTTTCAATCAATTTTTGACAAAGAAGCTAGTCAAAACATCTCGGAATGCCTCACCCAGCACGGAAGGTACCGCACGTCACTGGACTGCAGCCAATAAGCTGTCGGGTATTTTGACAGCGGCACACCCACAGCTGTCAGAATACAATAGCCCGGCGGGAGGATTCTTCCATTCATGCTGTTAATATGGATGGGGTAAATGAGAGGTGTAAGACCAGCTTAATTTTCAGCAAAAATTTGTCATATAATGGAGACAATTGCTTCCAGGTACAGACAATGTGCATATGTATTGTGTGCGATTGTTTGATCAGCTTACTATATCTAATTATACTCCCTGTCTTTCCCTAACTCTTTATTAGTCTTAATTTTATTTTTTGCTTTAATAGCACTCTTGCACTACCCCAAACTCTCCTAACCCAGCAACTGGATGATGAGAACGAAGGGTGGTGAGAGTTCCCTGTCCTCCCATTGACTGGATCTCCCTAGCTCTGCTGGTGAACACGTTGGGGTTTGTGAGAGCGCAGCAGTCTACCCCAACAGTCCGATACACTCCCTTAAGTTCAGAACTTCTGTCCTCCACCAGCATAAGGCACAAGCGTTACTGATTTGAGCATAGTTGTGTAGGCGGAGTCTGACCCCTGTGGACAGACTGCTGTTATCACACAAAGCACAGTATGTTCACCTTCAGTGGGCTGCTGGGGAAGGGGTGTTTGGGATAGTTCAGGGACACTATTAACCCCTTCATGACTGAGGCCCTTTTTTCAATTTTTGCACCCATAATAAAAGTAAGACAATTACGGAGTTAACGATTTCAACTCCCCGAAACTGTAAAAGCTTAGGCAACAATGGGGCTTTAAAAGCAAACTTTTACTGACATAGAAAACAAAGGCTGACAAAGTCTAAAGAATTGGGGAGCTGAAATGACCAATGATCAACTTCTGCAATGGAAAAGGGTACACATGAAGGGAATTTTGGCAGATTTGTGCTGAATCTGCTGAAATTCGCTCCACGTGTACCCTACTTATCTACAAAGAGCACTAAGATGCAGAACTTTTTCTTAGTATCCCCCTGTACCTAGAGCAGCTGCCCACTCCACACTAACTTTAATCCTCTACTAGCAACAACCATGTCTTTGTGAACACTAAATGTTCATGTTATTAAACCAGTCATCAGAGAAATGCTGTGGCTGCCATTGCTAAACTCCTTTTTAAAATGTTAATCTCCTTGATGTTATGCTGACCCTCTGGCTACAATATTTCTGATTATCTGACAAAGATCAAGTAAGTAGATGAAGAAAGTTGGAAGTTCTTACAGGCATACATGTTCTAGGGCTATGGTTTTGAAGCCATAGGATCAGCATGAAAACCAAGCAGCAAATGCAGCATCCATATTCCTCTAATGACTTAAAAATTTAGCTAAACCTAACACCAAATTTATAATACTTACCAGCCCATAGATGTGGTGGCTGCATTCATTTTCTTTTTAACTTTATTTTTACCTGGTGATTTTGCTGGTAACACACTTATTCTCCTTGGGCGACCATGCTCACCCACTATACCCATGGAAAAGCAACGCTGTCACCCTTGGACAGGAAGCATACTAAAAATTACAAAAATTTACACTTCCCCTTAAATCTCCATTGCACAGAGAGGGGTTTTCTGTAGTCCAGAAAAGATGTCTGGGAAAGCAGAATACATGTGAGATATCAGTTCAGTGCCTAGGAAGTGACAAAGACAATGTATTTCTTAAAAGTGCAATCAATATTTTCTGCAATTGCTGAAAATGTTCTTAGCCTTAAAAGAGAGAACTGATGCAACCACCACATTGAAGAAGCTGTAAGGTGCAATATATTCAACTTTTGTTCTTGAATTTAGATACAAAAGCAAAGTATATACCTCCTAAAAGTAGCAGCACCATGAGATCTGAGGCAGTTTTGAGCTCTGCGACGTCTTCATCTTTCTCACTGTTCACAGTTTCATGGACAATATCAAGTAAACATTCTACCAGGCCGCCTTCAACAAGCTGCAGTTTAATAGCGTCTGGAAAACACAAATAGCAAGCATTAATACACACAGAAAATCTCCATAAGGATGCGCTTTTAACAAACAGCACGCAATACCATCTGGTAACAAGCTATTAGCTACAGCAGTAAAGATGACTTGCAGCACTCTTGAGGCACCTGCTGTATTTGCAGAATTTCACCTGTGGTTAAATAGATGGGTATATATCATTAGGCATTTTACCGGTGTGCCACCTGCATTCAAGATACTTTGGGCGGAGTCTCGCAGACGTGGATTGAAGATTGCATGGTCGGCAGCACAGCTCCTGTTTGATCTGTCTTTGCACCCAGAGAACACAGTGACACAGAGAGAGAGTTGTCGAGCATACATTTTATTTGAAGTTTTAAGTCTACTTTCCTCATGCGAGTAGTTTTTTAAATAAAGGAGTTTTTTTTAATGTTGCTGTTTTACGCTATGGGCTGTTTTTATATTTTATTGGATATGGTCATGATGACACGCTGGCGTAATTTTCTGTGCAACGATTGTGGAGAGATGGCCTTTGAATAAGATCGATTGGAGACCCATTAAAACGATTCTAGACCTGTTCAGCTCCATTTATAAGGTGAGCGGCCCACTGAAAGGGGGAGCACCTGGGTTATAATTGGAGTTGACATATGGACTTTGTACAAAGAACTTTCACAGTGGAAGGATAAAGAGTGTGGTGCACTTGGGACATATCTGGAGCACTATATACGTGTGATTCCACATTTGTGTATATTTAAACACGGAATATATGATTGACCTTTCCAGAGGATTATTATTTACAAGAAGATTCATTGTTAACACTTTTTTGATTGCATTCAAGATACTGTTGGCCTAAATCCCCCATTGGCTTATTATATTTTGCAGAACCTTAGATTATGACATCTCCATGCCCCAGACACTGCCTGTACAATATAACATGTTCTCCATAATTTAAACACAAAACCAGAGAGAAACCCCACTGCATCTGGACATTGTCAGGAACATAGGGGCAAAGATCTTGTTATCAGAGTACAATTGTATGAGAAGGAAGTGGACACTTCAAAGTCATTGCATCCAGCCGAAGTGTCAGTTTTGAGTAGACTACAGTAGGCTACAGTTCCATGCTAAGAACACACTGGATCACATATTCAAAGCCTCCCCATGTTCTGGGGCAGGAGGAGGCGTGGTGGTGCCATTCGCATGAATGGCACTGCCGACACGCCTCCTGCCCACAGTGCGATCACCCGGACCGTGTGGTACAGCAATGCCCTGCGTTCTAGTGTCATGCGATCGCATAACAGTGCATGCATTTACATGAATGGCACCACCACGCCACCTCCCTCCCCAGAACACGGGGGGGGGATGGGGATGGGGGGCTTTGAATATGCAATTTAGCGCATTTATGGCACGGAAGCGTGCCCTGAACGCACTGGATGGTGTGAACATGCCCTAACAACATACATGATCAGGAATGATGGACAGATTGCCATGACATGTGAAAGATTTACTTGAAATCAGCAGACCGTTGTCACTGGTGAACCTTAAAATTATCCAGTAGGCAGTCTAGAATGCCAAAAAAACTTACAGTGATCAGTGTTTAAAGCCACACTCCTCACACCCATTATGACCAAAAACTATGCTACCCTGAGGAGGGGACTCAACGCGGTCCCAAGACCTTAGGATTATGCATTTCATGTGGCACATTGTGAATAAACCCAAGCTGGTTATTTCCCACTTATGAAGTGCTGGTGGCTTCTCTTCGATTTATGCCAAAGAAACCGGATACATTAAAAATACTACCTAAAGATTAACTAAAGGCTAACTTTCCTTGCTGAGCCAAATCCTTTTTCATTTGTGTTTCACACGCTTTCCCCCTCCCCCTCTCCCATACATTGCGGCTCCCAATGGGAGGGTTTCAGCAACGCAGTGGGCCAGGGGCTGATTGACAAGCTACAGGCTTGTGAATTAGCAGTGACATTGATGATAGCCACAACAATTCCTCATCCCAATGTCGTGCAAGCAGGTCCACAGGTATTTGTGCACTTTGCAGGGAATATATATATATATATTTTGAAGCTGCTTCTACCATGGGCTCCTCTTCTCTGTTCTGTCTAGATGGCAGGACAGACCGACCAACCGGATAGCCCCAGCCTCTCATGAATGCGCACATGGCTGCAATGAATGTGCAGGCCACTCTCTCACAGCAGAACCGTCGTTCTGCTAACTGATAAATTGTTGGCTTAACAGTGACTGGAATTAGCTGTAGTCACTGTTTTGGTGTCCTCCCTTACAGGCCAACAGCACATATCGGCTTCAGCCAGTAAAGTTCTGCAAATTTATTAGGACGACCAGCTAGTATCACCAAGACGTGTGGTAAGTATGAGATTTCCTGCTCCCCCATTTTTTTCTAGGCAGGGGGGAATGGAGGCTCCAGGTTTCCTCCCAGTGTGGTCACTGCTGGGGCTGGAGAATTGACTGAACTGGTATTTTGAGTTACTCTGGCTCTCAGACTGCTCTAAGACAGACTGGCATTGTCAGAAACTTCCTGAGAGGAGGGAGCCATGACTTGAAGTAGAGGGTCATTATGTCATGGGTAAAAGGGCCACTGGCTTCCAAGGAAGATCACTTTTTTTGGGCAGACAGAGTGCCATGGCTTGCAGAGGAGTAGCAGGATCAATCACCAAGTTTGTTCAGGGCTTCTGCCTTGAGTACTGTATTAAATGGTGGAAGGCTTCCTGTGTGGCTGCCTATCTGACTTGGCCAGATCAGCGATGATGCCAGCTCAACTTGGTGAAAGCCAGCTGCTGCAACTGGGACCGTAGTTTCCCTTGGGGCTGTAAGTATATCCCTGTTCGGGGTCCTAAACTTTTACAGCACTATTACAGCTCAGTGGATGCTGTCAGGAGCGGCATGTCAGAAAGGGGGCCAGCAGGACAGGGATTTCTTTCCCTGCGGTATGGTAATGCAGGGGGCTGCAGGGGATCCATTTTGTAAAGCTTATAAGCCAATGCTGTGGCATCCCTCCCATCTTCTGGTTCTCCATGGTCAGCCTTGAGTATACCATCCTTATCCCAGGACTCCCTGGCAGCCATTTCGTAAAGTTATGTGCCTCAGGTTAAACAAACATTTTCTCAGCCGCCTGCCTCTCTCTTCTGTGCCCTCAAAGAAGTCTTGAAGAGTTTTCCTAGGCAGCAGGACCAGTCTCAGCACCTATTAACGTGCTGGACACAGGGCTGGCCTCCTCGGGGAGTGACAACAGTGTCTGCATTAACTTTACTCCAGGAGAAGGAGTTGGTGTTGGCACTGATTTAAGTCAGTCAAGAATGCGCTCAACCCTGGGACACACCGACCGAAAGGCTCTTTTCAGATAAGGGCCCCACCATCTCGAGGTCAGAAGAGGTGTGACCCCCTATGATGGGAACGCAGGGTGGCGATTCGGGATCCTATTCTTCCTCTACTCCTTCCCTTATGCTCTAGGACGCTTGTCCTCTGTTGCTTTCTTTAGTCTTCCTCACCATACATTTGCTTCTTGCTCCAGCAACCACGCCTGAGGAGAAGCTGAGTGTGTGCTTCTTCTAGAATGGCTTCACTGTAATAGTACTAAGGGGCTCGTGATGCTCTCCCAGAGTTTATATATTGTCACTACTGACAGAAAATCAAATCCGGCTGGATTGTAGATTTTCTCCGTACTAAACACACACCAGATGCTGTTTGATGTTCCATCTGAAATGTTTTGTTTGTTGTTATACAGATGGTCATTGATCTGTTTGCCATTGACAGTGGAATTCATTGTATAGTGCTTGACCTTACCGTGACATGTTGTTGTCTGTAACATATGCACCAATGCTCGTTATTGTAATTCTAAGCTGTCGGCTCTGTCAGTTAATAAACAAATTTTTTTTTAAAAAGAATGCGCTCAAGATTGAGGAATCCTCTATCGTGGCATCTGACATGCCTATACCTTTTGGGATGCATAAGTCAAAGCGGTCAACTAAGGTTTTTCCCTAACACTTATTTTCTGACAATGTCATCTATAAATAGTGCATGTGACCAGCTCTGCTGTTTGTTTTGTTACAATGCTTTTCAGTGAGTTATACCTTTGAGGAGAAGTTTACGAAAGTGGATGTCTCCATCTGTGGTGGATCCTTCAAGTTCATGATTAAACAAGACCATGCTTATTCTGGTGATCCCCCCCTTCCTTTAGCGATCCTACTAACAGAAAGGCAGAAGCAATTGCTAGATTTATGTACATGGTCATGGGGTCCCAACTTTGTCCTATTTTAGCACTGCACCGATCATGGGGTACCTGGACGACCTCCTATTTGATGCAGAGCCCTTTTCTGAACCAGAGTTTGATTTGTGCATCACCTTTCAGTTTCTGGAGGAGTTTGTGTGGATTTTACATCTTAAGATGTCTTCACTGATTCTCTCACTTCCCCTGTAATAACCGGAGTGATCTTGGACACCAAAAGGTGTTCCTCCCTTTGGAAAAAACTGCAAAACTACAACTTTATGTTCTCCTTCTGTGTGTTTACAGGCGGTTGTTCATTCTCCACTCACTGCATGCGAGTTCTGGGTCTCAGGGTAGTGGCTCCCGAAGCAAATACAAAATAGCAGAAATTTGCAGCATGAGATCCTGTCGCAGTGGAACTAATGTCCTCTGTCTCTGGAGAGAGAGGGTAATGTAAGTTGTATAACAAGTCATGTCTTGTTTGGCCGCTCTGCTCTGCTGCTAGCTGGGAAGTCATTTCTCAGCTTTTACAGAGAAACAGTAATGACAGATGACAGTCTGAGCAGCTGGGAAGAAGTACTGGATTCCCAGTCCACTTGGGTTTCTTAAAGCCAGGAGGAGCCCCTGCTCCACATCAATGTGCTGCAACCATAGGTGATCAGATCAGTCCTCCTGGGAGGGCCAACCTGTGCCAGTGCAGTCAGACAATGTCATGGTGGCGTTGTGTTTAAATCATCATCAAGGGGATGGTGGCAGCAATGGAGGTTACTTGCATCCTGCTGGCTTCAATGGCTTGGCTATAGAAAAGTAAGTGCTGAGGCAGAAAGGGTTATTAAATGTGGACATCCATATCAGGCTGAAGGTAGCCACTTTGTCATCAACACACGTTCACCAAGTTTTACAAGCTGGATGTGGCAGCATTAGCTTAGTTGTAATGTTTTGCAGGCAATAGTATGATAGGCTTGTGTCCTTTTTGTTAAGATGGTTAGTCTGGTTTTGCATTTTATTCTTGCCCACTGTGTTGTGGCACTGCTTTGAGACTTCCCAGTAGGTGATGATCTGAAGCGGAATTCCTGTCCTCCAATAAACAAATAGAGAAAATAGGATTCTTGTACTCACCGTAAAATCCTTTACCTGGAGTCTATTGAGGGACACATGAAGAAGTCTTCACCTTCAGGTTATATTATATTGCTGCCTACAGTTACACTGGATAGTGGCAAACAAAGAAATCATAGGCCACCACAGGATAACCCCTCCTACTACCAGCATGTCACAGTTTTGTAGCAAGCAGTACCAAGAGCATGATCGTAAACACAGAGGGTTGTGACCCGTGTCTCTGGGCCTCTCTTCCCCCCCCACCCCCCCAAAAAAATGATTTTACAGTGTAAAATACTTAGATTCAAATTTTAATTAGCTTAATAGGAATAAAAGAATGGGCCCATATCTATATCTATATAGATATATATAAGAAGCAGACCTCGTGCATGAATGTATGACTTTGAAACAAACATCTCTTAGCTTCAGATTTCAAGGACAAAAGCTATGTCAGAATTTGAGAGAACTGAAGAGTTAGCAGCTGTTAGGTTTGTAGAATGATGTTTAGAAATCTTGATGACTAAGTAGTTTTGGTCGAGCCATATAGAGAAAGTATAGGAATCATGACGTCAAAATGAGTTTAGAATAGTACAAAGTATATGATAAGATCTTATAAGATTAGCCAATAGTGAACGTTGTTTTAGCTATATAAACAAGAGAATATCTCCGAGAGGGGCACACTACACTACATTACATAACACGACATACAGAAGACGACTCCACAAGAGGAGAGACACGCCCCATTTGAAGAAAAGACTTTGTTTTTCAACCTGCAAAGAAATACTATTTTTGTCTGAAACCTTCACAAGAGACTTCTTAACACGAGGTGACATCCAGAACTCTTAAAACTCTGCATTAACTTTTGTACTATATTTTTGAACTATCTATCTGTATATTCACTTTTGCTATATCATTGCATGCTGTTGACTTTATGCTATACAATTAAAGTCACAAGTTTTTCATTCAAACAACTGGACATTCTTTGATGAAGATTATAATCACTTTAAGACGCTTAAATCGTAAGCATCATTAAATAAATATTTTCTAACATACAGTGAGTACAAATATTCTATCTACTTTATCCTCTATTGAGAGACACAGGAAGTCTTCATCCTCTGGATGTCCAAAAAAACAGGGGTGGGCAACAGCAACCAAACGAAACAGGCCCACTAAAAACAAGAGAAAATTGCCTGCCTTTCAAAAAGCCACCTGAAAGACCTTACACAAAACCTGGAATCAGATGAGGCTTTACTATTCACCTGCCAGACCTGACATGTGAACAGAAGACCGGGTGTCAGCCTTGAAAATCCCAGAAACATTAGCCTGATACTGTCCAAGAAGCACCCACAATCTAGTAGAGCGTGCCTGTCAGGAAAAAAGGGTGGCACCTGAATGTTGAGACAATATGCATGGTGATGGTCTGTCTGTGCCACGGATAAATGGGGGAATGAGAAGCCAGTGAACATATACATAGTCCATCTGGAATTTTTAAAAAGGGATTCCTGAAGCAGTAGATGATAATCTGGCACAGCCCAAATCGCTGACAAAGGAGTGTAATTTCCTTGGGGTGAACTGGAGCCAGACAGAGGGTTGAAAGAACAATGTCCTGGATGAGGTGGACCAAGAAGGAAGTCCTGCATCTGAGGACCACCTTGTGCGAGACCAAAAAGGATAAGGCTGCCAGCTCAGCCAATTATCTCGCCATGCTTATGGCTATGAGAAACCGCTCCTTTTGGGTGAGCGTAGAGAGAGGAATATGCATATTTTGAAGTGCACAGAAAACCAGGTTCAGACCCAATGGAGTCACAGGGAAATGAATGGGGGCCTATATACGAGACTCACTGTACAAAGGTCATAATCAAATAATAAAGAGGCCAGCGGTCTCTGAAACAGAAGAGCAAGAACAGAAACCTGACCCTTGATAGTGCTGACAGCCAAATGCTGGTCCAGACCATGCTGTAGGAAGGGAAGGATTTGTCCCACAGAGAATCTCGTAGTGTGTAAGCCCAAGATTCACACCAAGTGAAGTATACCTTCCACATTTGATGAAAGACCTTGTGAAAAGTAGACTTACTAGCTTTTTGTATTGTGGGAACAACCATTTGAGAGATGTCTTGTCCCTCATTACCTGGGCTTCAACAGCCACGCTGTTAAAGCCAGCGGCTGTGAAGCAGGATGGCCAATAGGACCTTGAGACAGAAGACTTGAAAAATCTGGCAGTGCCCATAGAACACCCACTAGCGCTCTCACCAGTAAGTTTGCACCGATACCGTTTTTTTTAGTATCAAGTACCGAAATTTTGCTTTTGTTACTTGCCGATACTGATACCGATGCTTCCGCTGACATGGACCCAGCTTCCTGGGCAATCAGGAAGCTGGGCAGCGAGTAATGACATGCTGCCCGGCTTCCTGATTGCCCCGGCAGCCGGCTTCATGTTGTTTGGCAGGCTTGATTGTGATTGGCTTCCCAGCCAATCAGCATGGAGTCGGCTGTCCTTCAGTGAACACAGAAAAGGATTTTACAGTGAGTACAACATTTTTCATATAATCATACTACAATTGTTTGCACATAGATGGGGAAATGCCCTCTATGCACGACCACCTTAATACATAGTCTTCACATATAGCATGAATGTTAACATTATGTAGATAACTGATATGCAATTCAATTCTACACCCACTTGCTGCCTTAAATAAACATCAAGCTTCCAGCCGCAGTAACTTGTCAGGATGATTTTTTTTTTGTGTAACAGATGTTGCTTAAAGTGCATATTAAACAGCAAGGCTTTTCCAACAAGAACAGCTGACGAACACACAATTCTCCTTTCCGATGCCAACTGTGCCTCAGGAATTTCATATTTTATCCCCCTCGCCCCTTCCCCACCAAACAAACAGAAAAGTATTATTTATTCTAGATGACATTTTCAGAGACATTTCCAAGCAAGTTTGTCATCAATAATGAGGAACGGTGTCAAATGTGCTGTATTAGTTCTATGTGAGACACATTTTGGTAACACTCTTGGAAAAAGAAAAGCATTCTTATAACAATCACCGGCACCTAAATTTGACAACTCACCAATTTATGTTCATCTTGCCTGGTACTTACATTTTATTTGCATATTCCTGAAATTAGCAATATTTGGCCCACTACTGATCTGGAAAATTCTGAGCTCACCTCTTTTTGCCTTAAGTACAGAGGTAAGCACATTCAAAAACTTTTTTTTTTTCTTCTACTTTTGGATAGTTTGAAACTTTTTATATTGCTCTGCGGTGTTTACTTCTCACTTGCTGTCATGGAAGTATCATTAAACTACAGGAAATCTCCTAATTGTGATATTTACAATCACATCTTGATTATATTAGATTTCTCCTCTATTCCTGTCCTGTCGACAGCTGTAATTTAAAATTTTCTTTTTAGAAAACAATTGTTTTCTATGATCTCTGCTGATCAACACAGCTCAACACACATGCCCTGAACAGCGTTAATCAACACAATGCCAGAAGGTCAGTTTTTGACAACAGCAGCTGCAAGAGTAACTCTTGGCTGTGATTTTTAAGCTGGGAACTAGCAGTAACCCAAATCTCACCCCTAACCGGCCTTACAGCACCCTCAGTAAATTTATATGTGGCTCTCACCTTGTAATTTTGTTTCCTTTGCTCCCAAGTGTTCCCGGGGTACCACTTTATCTGTATATTCATTATGAATGTGAAATAGTCGGGCGGTGGTGTAGATGGGTGGTTTTGGTAAATCCCCATAAAACACATAATTATAATTGGTCTTACAAAAAGCTGAAAGCTCTGGAAGTGTAAAGTGTGTTTATCGCCACTAGAATGAAAACTGATGAAGAATATAGTGAGTCCTTGCTTGCCTGGTTGCAAATTGCATTTCTGTTATTGTGTTAACAGCCTCTGTCAGAAAGTGTCACAGCTGGAGAGATGTCAGCAGGATGCAGTACTTTGCTTCCTACTGAAAGGTCAGTTTAGCTTTTCAGACAAGTAACATCTCAGCAGTAGCTAACATGCTGTTTATTACATGTTACAAGCAATTAAACTGCACTGAATAGATAGGGAGCAGTATGCAAAAATAAAAAAGGAATAAAAAGGAAAACATTTCACACTAACTGCTGAAACCAAAACAAACCAACATACATTTATTGACTTCAAATTTGATAGAGCTGCAGAAAAAAAAAAAAGGGATACATGAAGTGTAAATCTGTTAGCTGGTTCTGTAATTGTGGAGTAAGATTTACTGATAATACCCTTTTCCGCAATCCTCATATAATTTGGGATAGGCAGTGGATAGAGGGTCTGTTTACACTAGCCTGTCTTCTAAAATGCTGCGTTTTAGTGACAGCCTAGTGTGTTGTGGCATTTGCAGTAGTGTGCGTTGTATCTCACACACTACCAAAGCTGCCACTGTGTACACTTCTTTTTTAATTAGCATTTAAAAAAATACAAAACAATAAATCAAAACAGTGTACAAAAAACAATTCAATCCAGGACACAAAAATGGCAGACAAATGTAACCTGCAATGTGCAGTTTATATATTTTAAAAATAAAAACTTTATTGGTAGTGTACAATGTGTCCACTTCATCCCAGTCCCCACAGAGCAGCTTGGCGTGCTGCCTTGCAATGCCATGTAGTGTGCTGCGAAAAAAATGCAGCGTTTGCTGCACAACATACCACCCGTGTTGCGGTGTGAACGGGACACATAGAAAACAACCGTTTTCTTTGTGTCCTTGTGGTGACCTGCGCTGATCTGTTGTGGTGGAATACAGGTCAGCACAGTACATGTGAATGGGCCCTTAATGCTTCTTACAAGATCACAATATACATTCATAACTATTGGGGGGGAATCTGAGTATACTTGCCATGTACTTACATCTGTGGCAGTGAAAGGGTCAAAGCTTGTTGATGCTTAAGAATATGTCCTGTTAAGAAGAATGTCCATGACCTGGCCATGGGGTAACTTTAAAGGTACTACTTAAATGGTCGTTTTTTTTTTTTGGCACGTACCAAACACATGTGTTTCTATAAAGCTTTCTAAGGTCACTGGCACAATGTGTGGCAGCTATTATTGGGGTGGTCCATTAATAAGCATGTTACTGTTTCTGGCAACTGAGTGTATATGTTATAATTATAGAAGCATAAAGAATTATTCTTACCATTTTCTGCAAGAGGAGCCAGAACTTCAAAGATCATCTCTTTCTTTTCATGCTCTGTCTGCTTTTTAAAAAGTTTTACAAGTTCTTCTGCAACATTTGTTGAAGCAAACTGTTCTTTACTGGACTCTAATTTTAAACAACACAATAAACAGAAAGTAAACATCAGTCTATTATTATACACTGGTTCCCAAAGCAGTATTTTGAGACTTCATTTTGTAATGCTCTCAGCTTTAAATAAAATGCCAAGTTCTCCCTTTGGATAACTAAGCTGAAAGTGGGAAAGTGATGTAAACATTCTAAAAGAACCATTACAACCATGAAATCAAGGAGAATCATCTTACCATATACAGGGTTATTCACAAAAGGGTGAAGAGTTTGGAGAAGGCAGGAGAAGTGAACAATCTAGGACAACATAGCTGAACTGGAAAGAGAGCTGAATTGGAGACTTTTTCCAAATCGGCTATTTTGGCCTAGATTGTTCACTTCTCCTGTCTTCTCCAAACCCTTCACTCTTTTGTGAATAACCCTGACAGTAACGCTCAAGTTGCATAGATATATATATATATAAAAAAAACATGATAATGTGCAAGGTGCCAACTCTATAACAACCAATTAGAGAAATGTAACACGACTACTGTAGGCTGAAATATGACATGATGATGGTAGCTATGGGTTACTACATTCTGTATGCAAATAAGCCCTGAACCAATTAAATACATCCCTACATTTAAAGATCTCCCCACTAAAACTGAAGCCTCCCCTACCTGAACACCTAACCCCTAAAATGCGACCTACACTTTTAAATAAGTTCAACTGTTTTAATTCATATATATTTTTAATGCACCTGACTTTGACTTGGCAATTGCCTCTTGCAATCCCCTTTACAGCAGCACTCCTGGGCTTCTGTCTGATAGCCAATCTGGTGTGCTGCATGCAAATATGTTGACAAGGACTATGCTGACAGGAGGCGAGAACCTTTCACTGTCCAGTTAGCAGGCTGGGGTGAGGAGAAGAAGCCACTGTATGCCTTAACTGTATGTGGTTTCATAAACTTGGCTGTGTTGTGTTACGCCATTTGGGGAAGCTGATCTGTCATTACAACTGCACAGAGCGAGCCGTGACATCACTGCTGGCTCCGCCAAACTATCACTTGCGTGGAGAACGGTTGGCCCTTTGGCGGACCTTTCTCCACGCTTCGGCTGTCACTACGGCTCAGCCAAGCCGAAACATATGCGTTCAGCTCGGCTGAGCAGCTTGGCCGCCTTCGGCTGCTGTACGGGCTTTTTTTTACCAGTCTTGCTGAGAAAGATAAATAATAATAGAAGCACTAAAAAAAAATTATTGGGCACAAAAACACTTCCCATGTGGCCAAAAGTTCAAGCATTTGGTCACATGATTTCTGCTAAAGTGAAGGCTTATTATAAGACCAAATGATCAAGTTTTCGGTCATATCTGCAGCATTGGAGATAAGTATTTCAGCCCTCCTGCTATTAAATACCTATCCCAGCAAGATCATTATCATAGCTTTAATTCAATATATGTAGCTCACAAACAAAACAAAACAATAAACACAAATCTTAAAAGAAAGCACAAAAGACTATATATTATATGCAGAAAATGTTCTAAATTTGGAAATGTACAGTTCTAAAGGCATGCAAGAGAAGGTTAACACTGTAGAGCAAAATATGCTTTAAGATACAGGAAAAAAACAACACATTCTGAAATAAAACATATACACTTTAATAGAAATACCTCCCCACCATACTTACCAAGTTCTGCTAAGTTGCCGAATGCAACAAGGCACATCTCTGTCAATGCAGTGTTCTGGGAATGAACGCCAAGCAACTTCACCAGTGTGGGAATCACTCCCATATTTATGAGCTGAGCTTGCAGAGAATCTGGAAGCACAAAAATCCAATGTATAAATAACTGAATTGAATTTCAGCATCACAAAATGCAGCTTTATAGTGCAAGAAAGTACAAAGCCTGACAGAGCCAGAATCAAATATTTATAAAATATGAAACATTTATAGAAAAATACGTACACCTTTTATAAAAGTACTACATACATTTAAGTTGTGCACACATCAAACTATAACTGCACAATAAAAAATTTGCTAAACTTCAGTTACATCTACACATGAGTTCAGAAGGAGAAGAGTTCCCAAGCTCTTAGAGGACAATATCCGTATGAAGCCTAATGGCTACAGCCCTCTTAGCAGTCAGTGCCCCTCTCCCCAGAAGACACGTGCATGCCTGTTACATGTAATGAACCCCAACTTTATAGCTTTATTCATTTTATAAAAAGTGGCATTATAAGAAGTATCAGGAGCCTTTAAAAAAATATGCAGAGTCCTTTCATAGATATAAAGACCAGGAAGTTAAAATTACAGATTATGCTCTACAACCCCTGTAAGAAGCACCACAACAAAAATACAAAATCACTTTATGTAAAAAATAAAAAAAATGAAACTGCTTTGTACACAAAAACCATGTAGCCCACCCTTCACACTCTAATTTAATTGTAAACATTAACATTAAATAAAACCATGTAATTGAATTTTGTTGCCTACCTCTAGTGGATGTGCCTTAGCAATCATTAAGCTCAAATTTACCAAGATAAAACACTTGTTTTTTTGCCATAAAGCCTGTTATTTTCAGCAGTTGTATTTAACATTGGTGGGCAGCAGAAACTGTTCTTTAATTACCAACTACTGCAGGCTATGGGCATGTTCACAAATACTTTAACGTATCTGTTTTTTCAAATGAACTAAACCAAAAGGACAGAATACAGTTGGATACCTACATAGAGGATACTTACAAATAACAATTGGTAGAATTATTGTATTGGACTAATGCCCAGAAATTTCGCTGTGCAAAATATTGAACTTCACAATTGCATTTCTCTCTCTCTATTCATCCAATATGTGAATGTTACAAAATATTTCCATCTCTCTACATACAGTGAGGAAAAATAATTATTTGATCCCCTGCAGATTTTGTAAATTTGCCCACTTACAAGGAAATTAAAGGTCTATAATTTTTTTTATCATGTGTACATCAACGTGTATTTTAAATGACAGAGACAGAATATCAAACAAACATCCAGAAAAAAAACACATGATACAAATGTTATAAATTGAGTTGCAGTTCAGTGAGTAATATAAGTATTTGATCCCCTACCAACCAACAATAATTCTAGCTCCCGCAGATTGGCTGTGTGGTACACAGATTAGTCCTGTCAATTTAAGAAGGTGCTCCTAATGACAACTCGTTATGTATATAAAAGACACCTGTCCACAGAATCTTTTTCTTCCATTCAAACCTCACCACCATGGGCAAGACCAAAGAGCTGTCAAACGACTTTAGGGACAAGATTGTAGACTTACACAAGGCTGGAGGAGCCTGTGAATTATCTCAAGGCAGTTAGGACCACAGTCACCAAACAAACCATTGGTAACACAATACACCGCCATGGATTGAGATCCTGCAGCGCCAGCAAGGGCCACCTCCTCAAGAAGGCACATGTACAGGCCCCTCTGAAGTTTGCCAATGAACATCTAAATGACTCAGAGAAGGACTTGGAGAGAGTGCTGCAGACAGATGAGACCAATATTGAGCTCTTTGGCATTAACTTAACTCGCCGTGTTTGGAGGAAGAAAAATGCTGACTATGACCCTAAGAACACCATCCCTACAGTCAAGCACAAAGGTGGAAACATTATGTTTTGGGGCTGTTTCTCTGCTAAAGGTCCGACTTTGCCACACTGAGGGGACAATGGACGGGGCGATGAATTGTAAAATCTTGGATGAGAACCTACGTCCCTCAGCCAGAACACTGAAGATAGGTCGTGGATGGGTTTTTCAGCATGACAATGACCCAAAACATACCGCCAAGGCAACAAAGCAGTGGGTCAAGAAGCACATTAAGGTTAATGGAGTGGCTTAGGTAGTCTACAGACCTTAATCCTATAGAAAATTTATGGAGGGAGCTGAAACTTTGAGTCGCCAAGCGACAGCCAAGAAACCTTAAGGATTTAGAGAAGATCTGTAAAGAGTGGACCAAAATCCCTCCTGAGATGTGTTCAAACCTGGTAACCCACTACAAAAATGTCTTACCTCTGTGCTTGCTAACAAGAGTTTCTCCACCAAGTTCTAAGTCATGTTTTGCTTGGGGATCAAATACTTATTTTACTCACTGAACTGCAACTCATTTCATAACATTTCTATCATGTGGTTTTTTTCTGGATTTTTGGTTGATATTCTGTCCCTATCATTTAAAATGCACCTATGATAAAAATTATAGACCTCTCATTTATTTGTAAGTGGGCAAACTTACAAAATCTGCAGGGGATCAAATAATTATTTGCCACACTGTATATACACAAACTTGGCTCTAGTTGCCATTTCAAAAGGACCTAATCTGTTTTATGCTTTTTCTCCCCTTTCCTCTTTTGTAAACTAATCTGTCTAAATCACCTATGTAATACACTCCTGAGAGCATGTTTGGGCTTCCTCCAGCTTTGGTCCCAGTGCCCAAGCATGCTGTGGAGCAGAACCGAGTACAGGTAGCGCTACTGATTAGCTGTCTTTAAGCATAGGAATCAAAGATGGAGGGAGCCCAGACCTGCTGCCAGGTACATATGCTAGAAGGAATTATACAAATTACCTTGGGGAAGGGGGGGGGGGGGGGGGGACGGGGAGAAAAAGGGGGGGGGGGGGGGGGGGAGGCTGTCAGAAATATGAATAAAGAAACCTGTACTGAAGAAAAATGAAGGCCGCCATTACTGATCACGGCGTTGAAAACACTAGGTTCTTAGGCTGTCAAACCGATCTACGACTTTAGTTCTTCTAGATCACAGTCTTGAAACAAGTATGCATCGTTCTTCAATTTTACTGACCTGCATGCTTTGCCCAGACCAGTATCTGAGTAAAGCTGGCCATACACGGCTTAGCTTTTCGAAAGTACGTTTGTACCAAAGATCTTTCGTTCGATTTTCTATCAGTTGATGGGGTCAAATCGACGTTCATTTTCAACTGTAGTGACGAAAAAATTCGAAGCAGCAGGATGGAAATGTTTTCTTAAACTGATGAAATTCTAACATTGAATGTGTTTTTTTTCTTCAGGAAACTGCATTCATTCCAAAGTCGAATGTTAAACTCAAACGAAACTTCAATTCGTCTGATGACATTATCAGGTGGTAAAGAAAGATCTTTCTAACAAACATATGTTCGGAAATCTACTAGTGTGTGGCCAGCTTAAGTACTGACACCATGGACAACCAGGCAACTAGTATTTCCAAAAGGTCAGCAATGACAGACTACATATTTTTCATAACACAAGTTTTATTTATGTAATTTCATTTAGTTCTACTGTAAAAGTACTTGTACAAGTACACTTTCCATGTGCTCACTTGCATTTTTTTCAAAAGGTTTACCCCAATGGGATATCATCAGAATCCATTTGGCACTATTCATGTGACAGAGGGCAATGCAAAATTATGACTTTATAGCACATTAGGCATTTTAGACCATGTTTGTTTACAAAAGCAAAATGTTTTGGGGCTATAAAGGATTTATAATACTAAAGTAAGGCTGAGGCGTGCCAGTGCACACATACTCATAGGCAAAATAACGGTCTCCCAAATAAAGGAGATGCAAGAGTGCCAAGCCAGACCATGAATGACTGTTAACATGCCCTGGTGCTAGGAACCAAACTCAATGTAATCCTTAAGGACAACAACATTTATATAACCAGATTCAGTTGTTCAGTTGCAAAATGTCACACGGGCACACGGAAAGAACACTTGTACCTGTACAAGGCAAAATAAAATGTTGGAACTGTTGGTCCCATTTTGATAACCTTGCATGCAAAGAAACATGATTGGGAAATACAGAATTGACAAAACTTGCAGAAAGTAATAAGCTTGTGAAACACAGTTTAAGCATGCATAAATTAAAATAGGGCTGCGGTGCAATAAATCCAGTTGAAACTGTTTCTGGGGAAAAAAAATCCATTAGGACATGCAATCTTTAAAAACTCAGAGAAAAATGAAAAAGTTCACATTTATACCAACCGGAATTTAGCATGTGTTAAAAAAATGGTTTGAAATGCTTCAAATATTTGGATTCCCAATATTGTAGAACATGCAAATGAAACAGCTGCAAGTGGTATATTTCACAGTGCTAGACCTCTACACCGTATAGTTTAATGCAGTGATGTCCCTGGGTCCACACCTCTCACAATACCCCTATAAGTAACAGGGGACCACCTTTAGTCAACTGAAGTACAGCTTGAAGGATGTCATTATATTTAAATATATAAAAAGGGCCAGTTTTCCCACAAACCAGATACTGGACTGAAATGTGTAGACTGCAGCACATATAATGCAGGAAGGTGTACCTGTGAGAGGAAGCATATAACTCCTGTCAGCTTTTTATAGCTGTACGTTGTTGCAGTTTTCATTACCTTCCTGTCTGGTAAAGACCATTGTCACCATGACAAATGAGGGGAAATGTCCCTAATGATGCCCCAGATACCAGTACTCTGACAGGGATTCTAATGCTTCCTCTCTCTATACTAAACTAATAACGTTTTAACTGGACACACACTTTAAATCTCTGGACAGGACATGTTTAAAAAAAATCTCCCCAAAGACAGCAATAAAAATCTGGAAGCTGTTCCATTCCTTTTTCCTCTCTATTAGAAAATGGAAAATCCATTTTGGCAGAACTTGCACAGCTGAATTGTTGCTGTGTATTATAGCACTCTGCAAATCATTCCTGCAGTTTAAACTGCCTTAGTGAATAAGTCTGAATACAGACATTCTCAGTGTACTTGTTATACCGTATATACTCGAGTATAAGCCGAGATTTTCAGCCCATTTTTTTGGGTGAAAAGTGCCCCCCTCGGCTTATACTCGAGTCAGCGCCAGCGCGTCATCTTACTTACCTCGCCGAGCGTCGTGTCATTGCTGCTCCGGTGTGCGGCGCTCCGAGCGGGGTCATCTGGCAGTCTCCGGCCACCTAAATTAGGACCCGGAGACTGCCAGATGACCCCGCTCGGAGCGCCGCACACCGGAGCAGCAATGACACGACGCTCGGCGAGGTAAGTAAGATGACGCGCTGGCGCTGACTCGAGTATAAGCCGTCCCGAATATAAGCCGAGGGTGGGAAATGAGGCAGCTAATGGTAGATAGATACCAATAAAATTACATTAATATTTATTTAAAAGAAAAATAACCTAGCTCTGTAAGTGGAAAAGGGGGTACAGGGCTACATATCATGTACTACGGATCATTTAACCCATTCATGTTAGCAGAGGATCATTGTAAATGTATTGTCTGCACTGTATTAGCAGTATATACTCTATATAGAGTATATACTGCTAATACAGTGCAGACAATACATATACAATGCAATTTGATAAATCCCCCCCGTTATATTCCTGAAGAAAAAACTGTATTAGCAGTATATACTCTATATAGAGTATATACTGCTAATACAGTGCAGACAATACATATACAATGCAATTTGATAAATCCCCCCCGTTATATTCCTGAAGAAAAAACTGTATTAGCAGTATATACTCTATATAGAGTATATACTGCTAATACAGTGCAGACAATACATATACAATGCAATTTGATAAATCCCCCCCGTTATATTCCTGAAGAAAAAACTGTATTAGCAGTATATACTCTATATAGAGTATATACTGCTAATACAGTGCAGACAATACATATACAATGCAATTTGATAAATCCCCCCCGTTATATTCCTGAAGAAAAAACTGTATTAGCAGTATATACTCTATATAGAGTATATACTGCTAATACAGTGCAGACAATACATTTACAATGATCCTCTGCTAACATGAATGGGTTAAATGATCCGTAGTACATGATATGTAGCCCTGTACCCCCTTTTCCACTTACAGAGCTAGGTTATTTTTCTTTTAAATAAATATTAATGTAATTTTATTGGTATCTATCTACCATTAGCTGCCTCATTTCCCACCCTCGGCTTATATTCGGGACGGCTTATACTCGAGTATATACGGTAAATATTAAATGGATACACAGGATTTGCTTTAGTTAGGATATATTTTGCTTTTTGCTAAAGCTTTAGGTGTGAAAGACAATAGAGATGGTGAAACACAAAGGCGCTGTTTGACCATTGAGAGATCTATTGGCCACAGTTTTGGTCATAAATAGGCATGTTAGGGCTAGCAAAGTACTCATGTTAAAGGAGTATGGAGTTGAGAATACAGACAGACATCTCCTGGCACCAGGTTATTTCTGGCAACACAACCGTAATTAAACAGGGTTTTCTGACCAAAGTTGATTAAGGCCAAAGTCTTCCACTGCCTAAAAACATGTGATGGTCACCCAAACCCAGCAATTTCGTGTCTATGAGTAACTGCAGGAGACCTGCTTTCAGAGCACACTAAACTCAATTTTCTTTAAATAAAACTCTGTTGATCCTGAGATGGTAGAATGTTGACAATCTACCTGCACCAAAAGCACTGCTGTACAATGCATGTAATAAAAGGTCACAATAAGTTGGATGCATGGTGCAGCAACAATGTGCCAGTATGCATGACATTGCAGGGGGAAAATTTGAAGCCAGTACAGGTGTGATCTAAGGAGCTAGCAGATACAAATATAACAGTGAGCAAAGGAAACAAGTCATAACCATGGAAGTAACAAAGCTGTATCCTATACACACATTTCCCTACACCTCAAACAATTACATAAACATGGATGTGAGGGTGCCTTTAAGATGCTGAAATAGAAAACAATGAAAATGTAAAATATACTGTTATAGCAGCTGAGAAAAGAATGTCACATCACATAAGTGATAATCCTAAAAAAAGAAGCAGAACGCCTTATTACAGCAGCTTTCAAAACAAAGAAAAAGGGATTCTGGTTCTAACATGGACAGTGGATGACAAGTTTTATGGTGAGCCAGAACTTCAAGATCAGGCTCCATAAGGTCACCATGTATGATCACATTAGCAGTGAAGTGGCAGTAATGGCATAAAATGAGAGAGTAGCCACTTGGGGCCAGCTATGGAAGGCTCCAAGTTTGCAACAGTTAAATAAAACAGCGAGCAGAATCCCATTTGAGCAATACAGTAATTTGTTGTATGGTGTTTGGTGGCTGAAATAAAGTAGAAGCAAAACAAAGTTAAAATATACAGTTAGAAAATCCAGCACTAGCACCCAATGACATAACCGAATTCCAGCTAGAAAGGCAAAGGTGGTAATTCACTATTGAACCCAATATACAGTATATATACACAAATATATTATTGCAGAGATCTATGTGTGCAAGCAAAAATACTGTGAGGTTTTTTTTGCAAAGTCAAACCACGTGAAAATTCCCTTTGCAAATTGAACGAGTTCTACTCTTTTAGTTAATCCTACCTAGTGTTTTTGCTTCAGGAATATAACGGGGGGGATTTATCAAATTGCAACTGCGACAGTTTTAGCCTCTTAGATAATTTTTTTATGTGCAAATCTGTCTTTTAACATGTGCCCCTGTTTTCACTTCAGCTTGCACTACTTTTCCAACTGCACATGTTTTACACTTGCTTTCCCCAGAGCTTGCACTACTTTTCCAACTGCACGTTTTTTACACCTGTTTTCATCTGCACTTGTTCTGGGGCTGTATGAAACTGGAGCATCACCTAAGAAAACAATCACAACTTCTCAAGTCCCCATGACCACTTCAAGAAGCGACAGTTAGGCTTTTTGCCTGAAGTTACAAGTCTTCTTTCCTGGAGTCTTATTAAACCTCATTTATTAACAACATTACACTAGCATCATATATCTGGTGCAAATATATTCCGTGCAAGTTCATACACTCGCAATTGCTATGATAAATTCCCCCCACTGTGTCTGTATACATATATTCTTATGTTCAGAACGAAAGATGAAAGTTTTATTTTTGAAAATGATGCATATGAATATCTAATTTACCACTGTTTGGTGTCTTTCAACCAATGATAATATTTTATATTTGCCCCTGTAGCTATCAGGAGGAGCTCTAAGTTCATCTTTATTTTTCCCCAGGCTATCTCTACTCTGAGAAAAGCCTTTGTATTTCCAAAGCTGAATAGCTATAGATCCACATTACACACAGCTAAATTAAATAGAAGTAACAGATCTTCTCCCTTCCTGCTTTGTTTTTACAGCTCTTTATGAAGTTTCAATTAGAGAGAGGCAGAGACAGCAGCATCTGCTGGGTCACTCTTCTGAAAGGTCAGAATGTCTAGCAAGCACTGCATCAGGGTTGGACCTGGTATTAAATGTTCTACTATCTTAAATTTGAAACTCTGGGATTTATTCACCAGCTTAAATTTACAGTGAAACCCATTTCCCCTGTAGCCCATTTTGTTTTCCCCTCTTAGCAGTGAGCTGCCAGCACAGGAAGAGATAGAGTGCGGAGACCCACTTTAATTACTTCACAGTCGCTCTTAAAAATCCAGAGGATGAATTACTCCACACATCTGGTGGCCTGCCAACTCACTGCTAGGAGGAAGGAGTAAAATGAAATACTGAGAGCAAGTGGAAGTGAAAGTGCTTTTGCAGAAACTGAGGCTGAATAGCTCTCCACATTGTTTGCAGCTACCGAGGTCAGTGAGGGCTTGTCCTACAGATTTACCACTTTTCAAGAATATGTTAACATTTTAAAGTCTATAGCCTGGCTACAGTTCTACTTTAAAAAGGACCTAAACTAAAAATGTAAGTCCACTTTAAACAATTTTGGAGACATGAGAAATGATTGGCTAGGGGTACCAATATGGCTAATGTACCACTGCCCCATAACAGTGAGATTTTCATAATGCTACAAGCATTATGAACTAAACCCATTTTAAAGTGACATTAAACTCAGGAGTTCAAACTTAAAAATGCATTCAAATACCCCATTAACAAAAATGTAGATTGTATGTGCACCACTCAGCCTGTGGATCCTCAAATCATCTCTGAATTGGTGCTGACACTGTCCTTCCTTCTGCAGGGTGGCTAATTTATTCCCTATGGTCCCTGTGTGTGTGTTGTAAAGTAGCCACTGTGCCAAATTTGCTCACATGATAGATCATTTCAATTCAAATTAGTAAAGTATTTTAGACCATAATAAGAGAAAGTTTGCAACTCTATTGAAATTACAGTCTAACATTGGAGCTAGCATGGTGCGGTGGCTACTTTACAACACACACACAGACCACGGGGAACAAAAGTAGCCACCCTCCAGAAGGACAGTGCCATCACCAATTCAGAGATGATTTATGGATCTACAGCTGGGTGATACTCAAATATTTGTATTAATAGTTAAAAGGTACTTGAATGCATTTTTAAGGTTTAACTCCTGAGTTTGGTGTCACTTTAAAGGCATATGGGCTGCAACATCTCTGTACTCTGGGTGTTGACATCAACAGTCTTCAGCCACTTTGGAGACTTCAGTGATGTAATTGCCCCAGTGCACGGCTACTACAGGATCTCCTTGCCTGGGTGTCCCTAAAAACGTTAGGTGTCCCTAAACACCTGAAGTACTGTCTGGCATACACTTGAAAAAAGAGAAATAAAAGACCCCTGTCTCTGCATTGCTATGAAATACATGTTGATTTTGCAGGATGCCTGGGAGTAAATCACATTAAAAATTAAACTTTTTTTTTCATGTCTATTTGCTTTTGGTAGAACAAATCATTCCAATTTGACCTGAAAACAAGCAGGGGCAAATGAAACAAATACAGAGGCACGCTTGCTCCACCTACAGGAGAGAAGAACGTGGCATGTTACTGGGTCAGCACATAACTGCATATATTAGAATAACTGCATAGAATTCCCCGAAGAACAGCAGGGCAAGGAACAGATTGTTTCCGAGATTCATTGCACATCCATCTGGCTGAACAACGCTCACACTTAAATTAAAAAGCATAGTAAGGAAAGGGAATGTATTTTGCATTTAACACTTCAGCTTTCTTGCAGACATTCTGACACCAGATTTAAAGACTTCAAAAGAAAATCAAAACATGTTTTGAAAAATCAATTCTATTGTTTTTCTCTCCCCATCAACACCTAATTCACCAGCGTGTGTGAAAGTGTCTTTAAATTGTGCTCAGAAAGTAGTTCATAGCAGAGTAAAAAGATTGCCAGTAGAGTGAAAAGCTAAATTCAGTAGGGATGGTATTCCCTATGCTCAGCTCCTTGGTTGAGCTGCCTTTATAGTGTGTGGATCTGGATAAAGCTGTTAGTTTACCATTCTCATTGCTATAGTTCATCAGCATGCCACAAAAGACAGTCATGAGCTTCTCATTTGCTGGATCTGTTAAAGTGCATATTGACCGCAAATGGTCAACTACAATTTTTGCACCACCCGCTTGGTCAACCGCGTGCCTGCCCTCATCTGGAAACAAACAAAAAGGCACATTAAAATAGAAAGCATTCCGTTAGCAGAACCCTCATTTGATATAATACAATAAAATATTCCAGGAGCACATGTGAATTTCAGTCAGTAGGAAGACAAAAAGCTATGCTTTTCATTTAAAAAATCCCCCCTAAAATATTGGACAGAAGTAGCTCAAGTGAATTGCTAAAATTTCATTGTATAGAAATTCTGTGCCGAGAGAAATTTGGTGGAGACCTCTCCTGATGCCAGTTGGCTGTCAGTCTGAACTCCAGGCAAATATAAGAGACAAAATAATGCAGCTCTGTATTTATGAATACACCATTCAATGTATTATTTAATACATTTGACCTAATATAGTACCTGAATTTGAATATCAGCCTTTTGCAGTCCCTGTACACAAGAGTTAAGACTGGAAGAGGAAGAAGCAGCACAAGGATCCAGTCTGTTCATGTGCTAACATGGAACATGCTGATAGAAAGAGAGAGCAGAGTGACAGAGAGATGAGCTCATCAGTGTGCTGCTTCTCCTTCACTGTCCAGTCACAGGCTGGGATGAAGGGGTGACCTGTAAGTATTATCTTACTGCAGTAGAGAAACAAACATCAGGCCCCCACTAGTGCCAGATAGGGCTGTTCTGTGGGTCATGGCTGTGTAATTTCAGAGCTGGATGGGAAAATAAAAAATACTTTGGCATGTAAAACAGCTCCTATATATAAATATATATATATTTTGCCTGCATGCCCTAGGTCTGCAACTAAAAATGCGTTGAAGTCAGAGGATCAGTCAACACTGCCAGGCAATTAGAATGTCAAGAGTGCAGCAAGGACAGCCTGCATATTTCTTTCTGCACAGGTTTCCTTTAAAATGTTAGTTGGACTGATAGTTCTAAATTTGGGCTTCAATTGTATATTTATTCTAATTTTACACGTAATAGAATGTGGCTACAAAACAACTGTTTTCCATGTACTGCTCATTGCAGAATTCTCTGACCAAAAAATATTTACATCGGATATAAAAAGCAAACCTGTGGCAGTCTTCCAAAATGGTTTACTGGCCCCCTTGACTAAATAGCAGGCACCTCTAGGTACCTGCTCACTTGCACTGTTAATTTCCTGAGCACCCTGGGAGAAATAGGACACAGAGCAATTCATTATATAAAAGCTTTGGTGGATGCACCCTGGCCCACAAACTCCCACTCATCCCTATTGCTCACTGAGGTCACATATAAGATATAGAGGCCAGTGGAAAAGCATGGCGGCAGGCCAGTGCATGACCATCTAAGCTCCGTTTGTAAAATTTCATAATAGAAGCACTTCGGTTTGGGGCCCCTAAAAAGCTAGTTTACCATATTGGGAGACAAACAGGTATGTGAAATCCAACTGAGACAAGTGGTTGTGTGGTATTATAGGGCAATAAAAGCCTGTACAGTGGCTTGCAAAAGTATTCATTTTTCCTATTTTGTTGCATTACCACATGGAATTAAAATGGATTTTTATTTGGATTACTTGTAATGGACATACACAAAAAAGTCCAATGGAAAAAAAAGGAATGTGAAATAAAAAAAATAACATGTTGTAAAAAATAAAAAATGCAAGAGTAATGCATGCACATTAATTCACCCCCTTTGCTATGATTCCCTACATAAGATCTGGTACAATCATTTACTTTCAGAAGTCACATAATAAGTTAAATAAAGACCACTTGTGTGCAATCTAAGTGTCACATGATTTCAGTATATACAGTACATACACCTGTTCTGAAAGGCCCCAGATTCTGCGACACCACTAAGCAAGGAGCACCACCAAGCATGTGGCACCATGAAGACCAAGGAGCTCTCCAAACAGGTCAGGGACAATGTTGTGGAGAAGTACAGATCAGGGTTGAGTTATAAAAAAAATATCTGAAACCTTGAATATCCTACAGAGCACCATTAAATTAATTATTAAAAATGGAAAGAATATGGCACCACAACAAACCTGCCAAAAGAGGGCCGCCCACCAAAACTCACGGACCAGGCAAGGAGCGCATTAATCAGAGGGGCAACAAAGAGATCAAAGATAACCCTGAGGGAGCTGCAAAGCTATGGAGTATTTGCACATAGGACCATTCTAAGCTGTACACTTCACAGAGCTGGCCTTAATGGAAGAGTGGCCAGAAAAAAAAGGCAATGCTTATAGAAAAAAAAATATGCAAACATGTTTACTGTTCACCAAAAGTCATGTGGGAGACTCCCTAAACATATGTAAAAAGGTCAGATGAGACTAAAATTGAGCTTTTTGATCTTCAAGGAAAACGCTATGTGTTTCGCAAACCCAAGACCTCATCACCCCGAGGACTGCATCTCCACAGTGAAGCGTGGTGGTGGCAGCAACATGCTGTGGGGATGCTTTTTTAGTTTTAGACATAGTGGGAAAGGTACAGAACCCCTGCCTCCCCTGTAACAACACCTCCACCTTTTTTCAATAAAACAGGGAGGGGTTAGAACCTTTGTCAGGTTATTGCTCCGTTTTACTAGTGATAACTCCTATTATTTCTGTCCTGGTGTCGTAGGTACCAGAAATTAGGTGAATACTTGCCAGTGGTGTCATAGACTGCAATAAAATTGTGACAGAATATTTTACTCTTTCCAAATCTATTCAAAACAAAAAAAAAAGGTTTTGTCTGTGATTGGGCTTAAAAGGAAACGCTAACAGTCCTATAGTCAACAATGTTCATATAGTAGCCACATAAAATTGATCCTAACCTATCCTAACATATAATACTGCTGAATAAGTACAATTAGAAAGTTTTTAGAACCTATGGTGTGTAACCTGACAACTAACTAGTAATCCATATAAACTGAACACGATCATAATGCTGCACCCTCACTCAACGGAACTAATAAAAGCGAAGATAATTTTCAGCTAAAACACTACAGGTTACCAGCTGCATATGCTATCGGAACTTCTAGCTGCCTGGGACGAAGTTGGTATTTGTGTGATACAGATAATCCTCGCTTAACGACTTACCTGCTTTGCGACCACTCGCACTTACGGCCCTCCTCCGAGCAACCTCCGACATTGCGCGTCAGTGCGACGTGTCGCCGTCGGAAGCGATGTCCTCTGATCTTCACTGCGGGTCCCGGTAAGTATTTTCATTGCCCGATGTACAGTACACTGTTCGGTACTGTACATCTGCAACGCTATGCAGTACAGTACTGTATAGAGTTCCTCACTTAACGACCAATTTGTTTAACGACCTGGTCGTAGGAACGGAACTCGGTCGTTAAGTGAGGAATACCTGTATAATTTTAACACTATTTAATGGCAAGAAAACTATGAGAGGATAACCAAATAACACTGATTTATCTTAAGCTTCACTTCTAATAGTAAATGTTATAATGACTGTACGTAGGGAACCATGCCTAGAGAATTAAAGAAATCCTAGATGTGCAGACAAAGGCAAGAAATTACATCAAAAGTATTCCATGACACTCTCTCCCTTTTCCTCACTAAGGGCTCATTCACACATCCACAGGAAATGGTACATGCGTTTGTTTATGTACCAGGGAGGCGCCCAGGAGTCATAGGTCTTCTGTGCTACCACAGCCAGCAGACTGCACAAAAAAAAAATATATCAATGACAGTCTGACAGATGCAGCGACTGTACTGTGGGTCATGGCTGTGGATCTTCCCGCACATCTGCACGGCCCAAGATGCAGACACTGGTTTTCAAAAACAGCCACAATCTTCATCAAGAGGAAGATATCCTCTACAATCTTGACCTGATACGGGGAGGTTGTTTCACTGTGTATTCTACTCTTTTTGTGAGCAAGCCCTTCGAAGCTCTGACATAGATGGCACAAACAGAAAACAAAAATAAAATATTGTGTCATATAGTTACATAGTATTTGAGGTTGAATAAAGACATACTGTAAGTCCATTAAGTCCAACCAATTGTGTGTATGTATATGGTGAGGCTGGTGTGTGCATGCGTTAGCTGAAATCACTGCATGTGGCAGCGAGTTCCAGACCCTAACCGATCTAACTAAGAACCCCCTTCGCCCCCTTGTGCTAAAAAATTTTCTCCACCACTTTTAGATGATGGCCTCTAGTCTTTGTTATGGAGTTAACCATATTGAGTTTGTTGCTAATGTTGCCATCACCATTGAACATTTTGTACATGAAAATCATGCCCCCCCCTAATCTCCTTACTTCCAACGCAAACATATTTAAATTTAGTAGCCTTGTCTCATAGCTCTGGTCCTCCATCCCCTTAATGAGTTTGGTTGCTCTCCACTGGACTCTTTCCAGCACCAGGACATCCTTTCGGTGGACTGGTGACCAAAACTGGACCTCATACTCCAGATGAGGCCGAACCAGTGATCTGTAAAGTGGCACAATTATAGACTTGTCTCTGCAATACATCCCCTTCTTAATACAGTACAGGACTCTGCTTGCTTTGTTACAGCAGCCTGGCACTGCAAGCTATTATTCAATATGTGGTCTACAATGACCCCTAAATCTTTTTCCATTTCCGACTTCCCTAGTGGCATACCCATAATTGTATAGCCCATTTGCCTATTTTTAACCCCAAAGTGTATTACTTTGCATTTATCGACATTAAAACTCATCTGCCATACAGTTGCCCACTCCCCTATTTTATCCAGGTCCTCCTGTAATGTTATAATGTCTAACTCCGTGTATATTAGCCTCCCGATTTTGGTGTCAACAGCAAACACTGAAACATGGCTATTCACACCCTCCCCAATATCGCAAATAAACAGGTTGAATAGCATGGGGCCCAGCACAGAAACCTGAGGCACACCGCTCATGACCCTAAACCAGTCTGAAAAGGAGCAATTTATCGATACTCTCTGGACACGTTGCTGTAGCCAGTTTTCTATCCACGTACACACCATTTCCTCTATGCCCAGAGCCCTCAGCTTGTGTAGCAAGCGTTTATGTGGCACCGTGTCAAGAGCTTTTGAAAAATCCAGATATACTACATCCACCGGCCTCCCTCCAGATCTCTACTTACCCCTTCGTAAAAAGTTAGCAGGTTGGTCTGGCAGGAACGGTCCTTCCTAAATCTATGCTGGTTATCATTTACTATGCCATTATCCTGAACAAACTCTACTAAGTAATCCTTAATCATTCCCTCTAACAGTTTGCAAACTATCGATGTAAGACTAACTGGTCTGTAGTTCCCAGGTTGGCATCTTGACCCTTTTTTGAATATTGGTACTACCATAGCCTTCCGCCAGTCGCTTGGTACGCTACCAGTCATTAAGGAGTCCTTAAAAATTAGGAATAATAGTCTCGTTATAACCTGGCTGAGTTATTTAAGTACCTTGGGGTGCAGGATAATTACCGATACTTTTTCTTAAAGGGACAGGTCACATTTTTTCTAAAGCAATACAAAATCATACCCAACAGGTGTCCCAAAAGTGATGTCCCTCTGTGCTTACCACATATGGTAAAAAGATAAAGCTTTGAAGAAAGGGAATGGGGTTTTGAAGTGTTCCACAAACGTGCAGATGTATTTTTTTCTAGAACACCCTTAAGTCCCAGAGTCACAGCCTCAGATATGTTACCCCAAAATATAACCGTCAAAGTCTGCTGATTAAAAGGATATCACACAAGTATAATTTTTTTTTTTGTAACATAACTAGTTGGTGAAGTTTAAAGGGAAGGTTTGCATTTCACTTTAGGACAGTGAATAAGAACAATCATACACTGCTTGGCTAAAAAAAGTCACCACCTGGATATAGCTAAACAAATACAGTAGGTAGGAGCTTTCCATTGGATAATTAGTCTAGGTTCAGCAACATTATGTGCCTAACAGGTTTTTCAATCAATGGATGTTTTTCTTCCCTGATGCCACAGGCATATTTGAAGATGACAATGTCAGGATTCACGGGACTCAAATTGTGAAAGAGTGGTCCTGGGAGCATGAGACGTCATTTTCACACATGGACTGGCCACCACAGAGTCCAGACCTTAACCCCAATGAAAATATTTGGGATGTGCTGGAGAAGACTTTACATAGTGGTCCGACTCTCCCATCATCACAACAAGATCTTGGTGAAACATTATTGCAGTTCTCGATAGAAATAAATGTTGTGACATTGCATAAGCTTATTGAAAATATGCCATGGTGAATGTATGCAGGTCCAACAAAACATTGGAGAGTGTGACTTTTTTGGGGGTTTGGGGGGTGTAAGGGGGCGAATAGTAGTTTTTTTAATTAATTGTCTCGTTTAGGAACCTATAAGTGATGTATCTCCGTAATAAAAAGATATATGTAATCTCCATGATTTGTTTGTGAAAAAATTCCAATAAAAATTATAAATCCAATCCAAAAATTAAATTAAAAATTCCAATCCAAAAATTATAAGTTTTATAAAAACAACAAAAAAGTACACCACAGAGACTTTTTTGTTGTTTTTATAAAACTTTTTATTGGAATTTTTTCACAAACAAATCATGGAGATTACATATATCTTTTTATTACAGAGATACATCACTTATAGGTTCCTAAACGAGACACTTAATTAATATCTATCTACTTTGATCACATAGGACAGTGGTCCCCAACCCCCGGACCTGCACTTTGTACAATATATAAAAAATACAGGGTAGGAAAAAAAAAGGAATTCAGTGTCTAAGGGCTTGTTCACACCAATTGTGATGCGTTCCAGAGTGGCAGCTGCTGGAACGCACCACAATCGCTCACAAAACTTCCCCCTGCGTTCTGGGGCGTGATGCATGAAACTCTCAAACTTGTTCTGAGAAATATAGTTCTGGGCCTTGATTTTGATACACAAAGGTCTTTGTGAAAAATATCTTTTTATATCCCAAAGATAACAAAATTATGGAAACTACACTTTACCCTTTTCAGTAAAATGTCCAGTTAATTAGGCATGCTAAATACGTTTAATTTTAAATAACTTCCCTTTATCCCTTTATGCAGTACCGCACAATTATACACACACACACACACAATATGGAAATTACCAATGGCATATTAAGCGGCCAGAATTTTTTACTCAATGTGACAGTTCGGAAATAGCTCGCTGTGTCACTTTGCAGGCCCTTAAATCTTAAGTTTAGGCTGCACAAGGCTAAGCTTTACCTATGAGCCTACCTACTGCCATTTACCATCAAATGCCTGCAAAAGTTTTGGCAATTGACAAGAGAACGCCATAGGGCTTGACTTAGTGCTAGGCGGGGTGGGACTTTAGCTCAACTATTACAAAAATTGAGGACCCATGTAAGGCCTGCATTTAGGATGCAAGGGTCACCTAGTACATAGACGGCACAAATTGTGGGACAACCATTCTTATGCTGTCCTAAAGTCATTTGCAAAGCATTAATGGTCCTGAAAGTTCATGATGATCTACTGAATCTTCCCATTTTAGCAAATATATACAATTCGCCATACAATATATATAAAAAAACAAAAAATTAAACAAATTTTCGCAAAAGTAATACAAATTAATATAAACTCTGGGAAATAGAAATTGTTAGATAGTCTTTGTGCAAGGGTTGTGAATTGCTGCATCCTCAAGGCAAGTTATTTGACAAACATAACTTTAATAAACAGCAGAAAAGAGCAACAGAGAATCGGAATTTACATGTAGACAATAGATGGGAGAAGTAAAATGGCCTACACCATTATGCAATGTAGTAGGAGATGTGCACCTGCTTCTTAGCTTACAGGAAGGCTCAGGGTAATATGGCATATTCTGAACTAACAAAAGGCCTTGTTTTAGCTTTAAGCTAAGAGTATGATGAACACCCGACTACATTTATCAGGCTTGTCCCCGTGGGGAAAAAGAGCAGAGATATTAGAAGTGGTTGAGCCAGGTCCATGCATGCCAACTGATATTCCTTAGCAGAGATTCAGCTGTATAAAACAAAGATGCGGAGAAGCAAAGTTATGAAAAAGGAAAATTAGATTTCATGCAGCAGACATTAGGTGCGTTAAAATGTAAGTTATTAACATTCTGATAACGTTTACCATTTCAAATAAAAAGAGCAAGTCATTGGTTTACCTTTACAATATTATATTGTTCACAGACAACAACCAAAAACTTTGCTTATTTGCAATTAGTTTACATCATTTCATAATTAGACCATATATTTCAGAGGATAACGTCGCATTTTAATGATCCCAGGCTTATCAAATGTGGTTTCCAAAAATCTATTAAGGGTGTGCTGCACAAGGGCTCACACAAAACCATAACTATAACCAGTGATGGTTCCAATAGCCCTTCTAGTGTACAGCACTGGCCACAGAGAAAGCATGCAGTATTAAAATCAGATGAAGCCCTTAATTTAGATTTGAATGAGCACACACTAATAACAACCGATACAAACATTGCAGCACCTTCAGAAAAAAGGTTTAGCTCTTTGGAGTCCAAGCATTTGATGATTAACTCTGTGCAATGGAGACTACTGGGTCCCCAGGGCCTCACTAGTCATCCTCAGCAAAACAAATTGGCAGTCAGCTTGACATTTTTTGGCAAACAGTCTAATATCCCCCGAGTCCACATAGAGGGTGTTTGCTATACACAGAAGCAACCATCCAGACAGATATTTCAGCAGCGCCACTGTACACAAAATGACAAGACCATACAATACTTACGGCTATCATAACAAATATTCCCAAGGGCACGTCCCGTTTGCAGCAACACCTCCTGGTCTTTACAGTTCAGAAGCTGCACCAGCGGGGGAATCAGACCCGCGTCCACACATGGAATGCGCATTTGTTCTGAAATATGGTAACAAATTCACTTACAGTTTGTTTGGCACATGCAAGCTAGTCTCAAAAAAGCTTGACAATTTTACTAAACATTTCAGTGGCAGCAGCATAAAAGTTAATCACCTTCTAGGTTTAGCATTAGCATGCTTATCCTAAACATATAAGACAATTAAATGTCTGAAACTGTTCCATAAAACACCTGAAATCATAGTAAACAAAACATAATTGAAAACACTTACAGGAAAGCACAAACATGCATCCGGAAAATACAAGAGAAATATATGGGTCAGTATTAAAGCTATCAGATCATCTGAAGTCTTTATACATGGCAGGCTTCCTTTACCATTCAGGAATCTACAGTAGGTTTCTAGGATGATTTAAACCCTTTATAGGAAGGGAACTACAATAATTTCAGTTGCAATAGTCTGAGTCCTCTATAAATGCTATAGTGCTTTAGCATGTATATTCTCTGTGGAGGAGCTAAGGCACCTGTGGGTGCTGGACAGCATTGGATAGGGGATCAGGGGAGGCAGTGGGCCAATTAACCACGCTTTGGAATGATGAGACTTAAAAGGGAGTTTAACTAAGGTGGGCTTGATTAAAGCATATATGGAACATTAGAACTGTACCTGTCTTCAGGGTTGTTAACGTAAAGATGAGACAAGCGGTCACCATATAAAGCCTGATAGATAGGTGGCACCTTTTTAGACATACCTATTGGTTTGCTTGTATCCCTCTGGGGGTGAATGGGATCTATTCTGACAATATGGACATATTTAATGGTTTTAGATTTACAGATCATAAAGTATTATAGGTACCTCTAGGTGGTCCCCTTAGGCCCCATTCACACCTATGCGTATTGTAATATGCGCGTCTGTCACGCGGTTTTTTTACCGCGATTCGCGGTAAAAAAGTCGCGCGACCGTCGCGCGATTCCAAAGGCTACTTGGCAGTATACAAATGGAAAACGCCCTACAAAACGGACCAATACGCAGCAAAAAACGCTCCGGGACCTTTTCATGCGTGGGCCATTTTGTAGTGCGTTCGGGACGGGTGGATATACGGACAGGTGGGAACGATACCATTGACTACAATGCTATTTATTTTTTTGACCGTTTTGTAGAGCGTTCATCGAGCGTAGGACGCGCTACAAAACGGTCAGGTGTGAATGGGGCCTTATAGGATATCAAATGTATGGGTCTTTGTGCACATGGATGGCATTGACTTGTTTTAATTGGCTGATCTCTTCTCATTCAAACTAGCTGAAATAATGTTACCCTCCAGCAACAAAAATGGACCTTAGAGTTCAGGAAATGCATCCAGTATTCAGCATAGCTCATTATTTTATTGAGACCAAGATTTATATAAGCTTTTATATGTATGACCCTGTAATAATGGGCATCTGGGAGAGAAGCTTTTGTATGTAACTGTAAAATTATCAGCTGTTTTATTCATGTAATGTTACTGATGTATAAATAAAAGATGTTTCAATTTTAGAAAAATGTTTTCACAACATTGTGGTGCCTAAAAGTCCCATTATGTTTTGTTATGTTGAAATTGTCATTAGGGATTAATTTATTTGTATTGGTCAGGGACTTTTATTCTGGTTAGGAATATATGAAAAACTGTATATGAGTATTTTGTATTTTCATATCTAACCAACAGGTGGAGCCTTAGGCTTGTTTTCACATGTTTTCCATTAAGCTTCAAGGGTTTCTAAACCCTCCGTTTTTTTTTGCATATATCTACTGCTATCAAGCAGTAGATATATGCAAAACGTTTTTTAAAAAAAACAAAAACGCTTTAAAAGCGATTAAAACTTACCCCTGTTCGCGCTGCGTGCTCCCGTCCAAAAATGCGAAACTGCTCGGGCGGCCGCAAAGCATCTTGGGGCGGGCGCATGCGCAGTTCGGATTTTCGGAAGGGAGACGAGGAGAGACGCAAGGTAAATCTATGGACGCATGCACCCGCATGCAGACACCGTGGGACAGGAAGTGCCAGCTTTAATTAACATTGGGGGGAGGGGAAATTTTTTTGGACTTTAATGTCACTTTCAGTTGAAAAAAAATCCTATGTTCAAACAAATGGATAGCTCAAGGTAAAATTTACACACAGAACAGCAACTCATTTCTGCCCATACTGCCATTTTAGAGGTTTTTAGGAGCTCTTTTGAAAACATGTAACGCTTGAAGAATTCCGTATATGATTCATGATAATATACACACTCTCTCACACTCACGTTATCCGGCATCCACGGGAATTGATAGATTCTGGATAAATTTTGTTTGTTTGCTTGAGAATTACTTTTAAAAAAAAGGTCTAACTAATGCCATACCCCATACTATACATAACAAAACTCTGTAATGACTTCATATTAATATTAAAATGCAGTAATCAGCAGCAAATTAAGACAAATGTGCACACAATCGTTTCCTGGATAATACATGCCGCAGATCAGCAGAACAGTGAGTAAACACATGGGATTTAATTTTTCTGGTTAGATAAGAGTTCTGGTTAGTTGAATACCGGATAACAGAGTTTACTGTATACAGTACTGTGCAAAAGTTTTAGGCAGGAGTAAAACAAAATGCTGTAAAGTAAGAATGCTGATCAGAAATAAAGTGTTAATAGTTTATTGTTCTTAACAAAATAGAAAGTACATGAACAGAAGACAAATCCAAATCAAAGGGTGTGACCACCCTTTGCCTTCAAATATAGCCTCAATTCGTCTAGGTACACTTGCACACAGTTTTTTAAGGAACTCGGCAGGTAGATTGTTCCAAACATCTTGGGAGAACCAAGCACAGATCTTCTGTGGATGTCGGCCACCTCATATCCTTCTGTCTCTTCATGTAATCCCAGACAGACTCAATGATGTTGAGATCAGGGTTCTGTGGGGGCCAAACCATCTCTTCTATGACTTCTTGTTCTTCTTTACGCTGAAGATCGTTCTTAATAACATTGGCTTTATATTTGGGGTCATTGTCCTGCTGCAGAATAAATTTGGGGGCAATCACACACCTCCCTGATAGTATGGCGTGTTGGATAAGTATCTGCTTGTATTTCTCAGCATTGAGGACACTATTGATCCTGACCAAATCTCCCAACTCCATTGGCAGAAATGCAGCCCCCAACTTGCAAGGAACCGCCACCGTGCTTCACTGTTGCCTGTAGACACTCATTATTGTAACGCTTTCCAGCCCTTCAGCAAACAAACTGCCTCCTGCTATAGACAAATATTTTTTTATTTTTATTCATCAGTCTAGAGCACCTGCTGCCATTTTTCCTGCACCCCAGTTCCTATGTTTTCATGCATAGTTGAGTCGCTTAGCCTTGGTTTCCAGGTCGGAGGCATGGCTTTTTAAACACAATTTTTCCATGAAGACCACTTCTGGCCAGACTTCTCCGGACAGAAGATGGGTGTACCTGGGTCCCACTGGTTTCTGCCAGTTCGGTGCTGATGGCACTGCTGCACATCTTCCAATGTTTAAGGGTCGCTAGCATGATGTGTCTTTCATCTGCTGCAAGTTTCCTTGGCTGACCACTGCATCTACGGTCCTCAACATTGCCCGTTTCTTTGTGCTTCTTTAACAAAGCTTGAACAGCACATCTTGTGTTAATTTTGTTTTTATTTAGGTTTTAGCATAGATACAATAATATAGTTCAGAATAATCTAATTAAATTAAGCAATAATATAATCCAAAGGAAAGGGGAAGGAAGGAAGGGGGGAAAAAATGGGGGGGGGGTATAAATAAAAAAAAAAAGAATCATGTCTTATACTCATGCTCACGGGAAATAAAGTACATCAAGAAGCAACAAAATCACCATTAGTGCTCTCAAGTGATTGCCAAGGGGACCACACCTTGTCAAATTCAGAAATAGTATTATGCAACCGGGCCGTTAGGTATTCTAAATTATGGATATCGTGGATCCTTCGCAATAGTTCTTCATGAGATGGAGGGGTAGATTGTCGCCATTTTAGAGCTATAAGGACCACTTCTGGCTAGACATCTCCGGACAGAAGATGGGTGTACCTGGGTCCCACTGGTTTCTGCCAGTTCCGTGCTGATGGCACTGCTGCACATCTTCCAATGTCGAAGGTTCACTAGCATGATGTGTCTTTCATCTGCTGCATTAAGTTTCCTTGGCCGACCACTGCATCTAAGGTCCTCAACATTGCCTGTTTCTTTGTGCTTCTTCAACAAAGCTTGAACAGCACATCTTGAAACCCCAGTCTGGTTTGAAAGCTTTGCCTGGGAGAGACCTTACGGATGCAGTATAACTACCTTGTGTCTTGTTGCTCTGCTCAGTCTTGCTATGCTGTATGACCTGGGGCATGAAACTGTCTTCCACAACCTCACCTTAGTAGCAGAGTTTGGCTGTTCCTCGCCCAGTTTTAAGCCTCCTACAAGGCTGTTTCTGTTAATGACTGTGTTTGAAACTACATATGAAATTGATGATCGTTAGCACCTGCTTCATATAATTGGTTAATCATTGCTCACCTGACTCTAATCCTACAAAATCCCTGACTGTGTGCAGGTATAAGAATTGACGCTGGTTTGAAGCCCAAGGGTAGTCACGCCAAGTATTGATTTGATTAAGATTTTTCTTCTGTTCACTCACTTTGCATTTTGTAAATTGATAAACCATAAATATATATATTTTTTAAAGCATTCTTACGTTACAAAAAAATTTCACACCTGCCTAAAACTTTTGCACAGTAATTATATATATAATTTTTTTTATATATTACAAATATACATACATACGCCCACACCTGCCTAACTTACAATTAATTTGACAATGGACATGGCACAGGTTACATGGAACCAAAGGATCAGTGCAGGTTAAACATATGGAGGCTAAAGGTGCAGGGGTGTGGACATTTTTGAAAAAACTACTTGTCCAAGGGCTAAAGCGGGGGTCAAATCTACTTGTCCTTCATGACAATCTACTTGTCCCAATACAAAAACAAATATTTTGCTTTCAGTACTCACTATCGCTTTCAGTATCGGTGCTTCCGTTGGCATGGAGCAGGCTTCTCGGGCAACGGGTAATGAAATACTACCCGGCTTCCTGACTGCCAGGGAAGCCGACTCCATGTTGTTTGGCCGGCTTGATTGTGAATGGCTGGGAAGCCGGTTTCCAATCAGCATCAAGCCAGCTTGCTAGCCAATCAGGAAACCTGGCGAAGAGTAATGACCTGATTGGCCGGGACGACGGCTCGATGCTGATTGGCAGCCAATCAGCAAGGAGCTGGCTTCCCGGCCAATCAGAAAACTGGGAGGTGGGTCATAAGTCACTGCCCCGCTTCCTGATTGCAGGGGAAGCTGGCTCCATGTTCCCCTATGGCACTGCTGGTCGGAGGAAATCTTCCTCTGACCGGAAGTTCCAGTATTGGGGATGGTATCTGAACATTTGGGTGAGTACAAGTACTAGCCCAAATACTCCGTATCTGTGCATCCCTAATCAGAACTGTATTTGACTGTGCTAAATAGCGCTTCTCATTGGTCAGCGTGGTCACCTGACCACACTGACCAATGAGTGCTTGCAATTTGCGAGCAAAATTCAAAATGCATAGGGCAGGACTGCGCTGGACAGTACGGGGTAAGGACACCTGTACTGGCAGAGGGTAAGGACTGTTCGCAGAAAGTTAAGTATAGCTTAAGCTATACTTAAGTATAGCTTAGGGGGGTGAGAGAGACCAGGCCAGATTTGATTGGGTAATTCCATTTTCCCGTATTACCTGGGAAAGTGAACACACCCTTTAATGCACATTGTGCGTGTGAGAGAGTTCTGCTGCATGGCTACCACAATATGGCACACAGTGAAATGGCGGCAGGACTCAACACACAATTTCCTATGCGTGCGTTTATTTGTATGCAGATGGCAGGGGCAGCGGAGTTGGTTTTAATTATTTTTTTTTAACTTTGTCACTTTAATTTTTATATATTTGATTTGTGACTTTTTTATAACTTTAAAAAAAATGTTTTTTTTCATTTTTTTACTCCCCCTCCCTCAATTTTATTCCTATCACACAGGGTGTTAAAATCCTCTGTGATAGTTTGGAGGTGACGGGTTCTCTTTATGGAACCTGCCCTCCAACACAGAACAGAAGTTCTGTGTAGTTCCTGACAGCTGAGACAGGTGGCGCTGTAATTACAGCGCCACGGTCTCAGTGATAGCACAGAGCAGACGAAGAACGGAAGTCTGATCTGCGGGCTCTATGGTAAGCTCCCGTGCTGTGGTGACAGGTCCCCCAGAGGAGCGGGGGACCCTCCACAATATACATTTAGCTCTGCTTGTCCGGAGCCGGGCTAAATGTATTAAAAAACTACTCGCCCGGCGCCCGAAACTGCATGTCCCGGGCGATAGGAATTCCACACCCCTGAGGTGGTATAACTTCTGCTTAGTAATCCAACAGAAAAAGGTCAGCGGTAACTTAAATGCCATTTTAATTGTCAGATGACAGAGAGTAGGTGCTTCTATTTACATAGCTGTAGATGTTATGTCTCATCAAATGTAACATTCTTAATTGAGAAAGCAAACCTGTAATTAAGATTATTTGTAATATATGAACAAAATATAAAAAACGAAAACATAGACCAAACTCCATTATACTTTTCATTTAACAATCTTTGGATGATTAAGTCCCACTACAAAGACTGCTTATTGTAATAAACACAAAATGTATCAAAATATCTAGGAAGGTAAATAAAAATGGAATGGCAGCAACAGAACTAGCTCTGACAACAAAAATGTGAAAATGAATTAAAACATACTGACAAATGAGGTGAATAACGGAAGAAGTTCCAGCAGATAAAGTTCTCTTGGAAAACCTCACCATTTTTTGCTATTTCTGCTATGATGTGAGCTATTTTTGCTGTGCAGGACGATTGTGAATTCAAAAGATTTGCAAAGACTTGAAGGATTCCGCTCTGCTGGACTTTTTCACTGCTCTCAATATCTGAAAGAAAACATTGACACAACTTAATACAGATAGACTTTGAATTGTAGCTGTAGGTTCAATATTCAGCATTGAAGAAAATCATACTATTCAAACTCAAACTTTTTTTCTGTCCTACATGTCAGTCATTAATGACCCTTGATCTGCATTTGATGTCTATTAAACATTTCACTGCCGAAGCCTCTTTTTTGTTGCACACATGTTAAAATGCATCTTAGGCCTGAAGATTTCTTAAAACCTCTGAAAGCAGAAACCCTGTAGAATAAAATGGTAGCAGCTGCAGTTTTGTATGTCACATGATATTAATGCAACTGTTTACCAAACCCAAATTTTCAGTAAAAAAAATACACTTATAAGTTAATTTTAGTGCAAATAAATACAATACATTACCCAATTTTTTGGTAAACTATAAGAGAATCAAGCTTCAAAATTGTGTGCGCCCATGAAATGGTGAAAAGCTACGGTACCCAAATTTTTCTATAGGCTACACTTTAAAAGCTTTTAGAGGTTATAAGTTTCGATTTAACCTTAGAATTATTGCTCTCACTCCAGTGTGAGTGGCGATACCCAACATGTGTGGCCCTTATTAAAGCGTAAGTCCACTTTCCCAAGTGGATTGGGAAAATGGAATTACCCCTCCAATCTGGCCCCCTCACCCTCCAACCTCCCCCCACCCGCTACACTTGCCTTTCGGCGAACGCTCCTTCACCCCCACCGTGTATTATCTGTACTCCATACTGCTGTGTAGTGCAGCCCTGCGCTATGGATTTTTAAATTTGTTTACAAATGGCGAACTCTCATTGGTCAGCGCAGTGACCTGACAGCGCTGACCAAGGAGCATTCGCCATTTGCAAGCGAATTTCCAAATCCATAGCGCAGGGTTGCCCTACACAGCAGTACGGAGTGCAGATACCGTGTTTCCCCGAAAATAAGACAGTGTCTTATATATTTTTTCTACGAAAAAAAAGACACTAGGTCTTATTTTCGGGGGATGTCTTACCTGGCTTGGCTGCAGCTGTCCGCTCTGCCGTCCAGGAACCATCTTCAGGGATTTCTATAATATGAGATCTACCACCGAACTAGGTCTTATTTTCGGGGTAGGTCTTATATTACAGAAATCACTGACGATAGTGCTAGGTCTTATTTTTTCGGGGTAGGTCTTACTTTCGGGGAAACCCGGTAGTACACGGGGGAGGGGAAGGAGTAGTGGCCTGACCTTAATATATACATACACACACAATTTTGTCATGTGCCATCTCTGAGCCAGCATCTCAAGGCAGGAAGTGGATTATGACCCTGAAAGACCTAAACAAAGATGGTTCCATGCTACAATCACGTAATTTCCATAACAGGATGTTGATGAGGATCTTTAGTCTTTTTAATGTTTTAATTTGTGATAAGTAGTCTATACATATGCTTAGAAAAACAAAAAAACACTATTTCTTTCTATGTACAGTTGTGCTCCACAGTTTGAATACCCTGGCAGAAATCGTGACATTTTGGCATTGATATTGAAAATATGACTGATCCTGCCAAAAAAACTGTTTATTTATGGATAGTGGTCATATGAAGCCATTTTTTATCACGTAGTTGTTTGGCTCCTTTTTAAATCATAATGATAACAGAAATCCCCCAAATGGCCCTGATCAAAAGTTTGGAATATTTGGCCTTGTTACAGACACATGAGGTGACACACAGGTTTAAATGGCAATTAAAAGGGTAATTTCCCACATCTGGGGCTTTTTAAATTGCAATTGGTGTCAGTGTATCCATAGTCAATTAGTTTGTTAGCTCTCACGTGGATGCACTGGGCAGGCTAGATACTGAGCCATGGGGAGCAAAAAAGAACTGTCAAAAGACCTGCGTAACAAGGTATCGGAACATTATACAGATGGAAAAGGATATAAAAAGATATCCAAAGCCTTGAAAATGCCAGTCAGTACTGTTCAATCACTTAAGTGGAAAACCCGAGGATCTCTTGTTACCAAGTCAAGGTCAGGTAGACCAGAAAGATTGCAGGCACAACTGCCAGAAGAATTGTTCAGGATACAAAGAAAACCCTACAGGTAACCTCAGGAGAAATACAGGCTGCTCTGGAAAAAGATGGTGTGGTTGTTTCAAGGAGCACAATACTACGATACTTGAACAAAAATTAGCTGCATGGCCAAGTTGCCAGAAAGAAGCCTTTACTGCGCCAATGCCACAAAGAAGACTGGTTATATGCCTCACAGCTTCTGCCACACTATAATTTGGAGTGATGAGACCCAAATCCCCACCATAAGCGCTATGTTTAAAGAGGGGTCAACAAGGCCTATAGCGACAAGAATAACATCCCCACTGTGAAGCACGGTGGTGCCTCACTGATGTTTTGGGGGGGGTGTGAGCTCTTAAGGCACGGGGAATCTTGTGAAAATTGATGTCATGATGAATGCAGTATGTTATCAGAAAATACTGGCAGACCATTTGCATTCTTCTCCACATAAACTGCGCATGGGATGTTCTTGGATTTTCCAGCACAACAATGACCCTAAGCACAAGACCAAGTTGACCCTCCAGTGCTTACAGCAGAAAAAGGTGAAGGTTCTAGAGTGGCCATCACAATCTCCTGGCCTTAATATTATCGAGGCACTTCTGGGCCTCAAAGACAACTATTACAAAAGACTGCACACGGTCATTGATGCTAAAGGGGGCAATACACAGTATTAAGAACTAAGGGTATGCAGACTTTTAACAGGGGTCATTTCATCTTTGTATTTGTTGCCATGTTTTGTTTTATGATTGTGCCATTCTGTTATGACCTACAGTTGAATATGAATCCCATAAAAAAGAAAAGAAATGTGTTTTGCTCGCTCACTCGTCTTTTCTTTAAAAATAGTACATACAGGTGAAACTCGAATAATTAGAATATCGTGCAAAGTTCATTTATTTCACTAATGCAACTTAAAAGGTGAAACTAATATATGAGATAGACTCATTCCATGCAGAGCAAGATAATTCAAGTCGTGATTTGTCATAATTGTGATGATTATGGCTTACAGCTCATGAAAACACTAAGAACCCCAAATCCACAACCTCAAAAAAAGTAGATTATTACATGCAATCAATAAAACAAGGATTGTACATAGAACAATATCGGACCTCTGAAAAGTACAAGCATGCATATGTACTCAGTACTTGGTTTGGGCCCCTTTTGCAGCACTTACTGCAATTACTTTTGCACGATATTCTAATTATTCGAGTTTCACCTGTATATTAACAATTCTCCAAGGGGATGACCTAGTAGACAAGATGTCCAGCTTTGAAATGACAACCAAAATTGCTCAGAGCTCAAGGATGCTAATGAGAAACAAAGCTTCCTCCAATGAGCATGTCTCCTGAACCAAGGGGGTATCTAGGAGGCAGGTAGCCTTGATGAGGCAGGAAAATGGGAAAGTAAGTAAGCAACCTTTATGTCCATAGAGGCCAGGATTTCAGTAAAACCCCTGGCAACATTCCTTGATTGAGATGGGGGCAATGACCCCCTTAGAGAGGAGCTGCTGAAAAGTAGTGCACCTGCTTTTTCAGGTAGGAAGGGAGATTTGAGAACATGAAGAGTGAAGGAGGCAGAGATCGAAACTCCAGTTTGTAGCCTCTGGATACGCTCCGGACCCAGACATCTGGGATTTCCTGGGACCAGATGGCGGAGAAGGCTTTCAGAAGTCTCCTCACTCTGACCAGCTGGGATGGCCCCTCATTGCAAAGAGAGCTTGTTCCTGGACTTGATAAAAATCTTGTGGTGGAACAGTGTGCCAGTTTTGGAATGGAGCAGGAAGCCTGAAAGAAACAAAAAAAAAGGAACTACTTCCAAGTCTCAAGAACCTTGAGGCCCTTGCATTCTCTTTCTGAAGTAGGAGGCTACTCAGTGACTTCCCTAATGTAGGCACTCAACAAGTTACTAGAAAGGCATTCACTATCAAAAGTGCACCCTGGATATACTAGATATCTGGTAAGATGCATCAGCTAACCCATCTACGCAATTAGGCCACAGGCAGGAGTTGTAGTTGCTGGTGGACAGATGGATCTGTCAGAATGGAACCAGGGCCACGAACCACGTGCCTAGTCCAGACAGCAAGGATCTGGAAGACAGACATGCTTGGGACAGCAAGTTGCATGATGGGACAGATCAAGGGGAATAAGGTCTTAAATAATGCCTCTACCTTCTTGTCCACAAGGTCCTTGAAAACAGGAATGTTCTCAACAGGAACCATAAGGGTTTTGTTGACGCTTGGAAATGGCCGGATCCAGAACAGGGACATTTCTTAAGGAAACCTCAACCGGACATTACTGAGCAAAGCATTTAGGAGGGGAGAATTTTTTCAGGGTGAGGCCAGTTACTGTACAAAACGAGGGCTGCGAGCATACAGGGAAGGTCTTGACAGGTTTGGGCATTTTTAGAGACCCCAAGCTGGAGACCATAGGATGAACTGATGCAAGGGCTGCTCTAAGTTAAGGCATGTGCATATGGCATCAATAAGGATTCCAATTGTATCCTTAAGATTGGAGAGATCTCAGCAGATAGAAACTCTACTGAACCCCTAGAAGAGGAATCAGGGAGTGCAGAGAATATATTATATACACACACAGACTACATTTTTGTTTCCCACTAAGGATAATGCCTTAGTCAAAGTATTGCCACTGGAGATCTCTCTTCTTTTCTGTTCCACTCCCTACTGCCTTATTGACCAATTATTCACAATTATGCAAATTACTGTGCAACCACCTGATCAGTCATCCCCTATGAACCACTACATTCCAAAATGCCTGATCTTAATGCCCTGACCCCAGTCGCAATAACATACCTGTCTGCTCTCATATCCCTGTTCCCAGCCATAAATATAATTATACTGTATATATAT
>NW_017307201.1:651837-655918 GCF_000935625.1 Nanorana parkeri
CATTATATATATATATATATAGATATCTATCTATCTATATAGATAGATATCTATATCTATCTATCTATATATACACACACACACACACACACACATATACATACATACACACTTGTTAGACATTTTATTTAAAAGACTGCACGGCATTGTCCTAAATAGGGATAGGGATGCACAGATACTAGTACTCGTCCAAATGATCCAATGCCTAGCCCAAAACCTGGGCTTCCGGTATCAGGAAGCGAGTCCGATTGGCCAGAAAGCCGGCTTCACGCTCCCTCGCCACCTGGTGACGAGGAAGCATGGAGACGGCTTCCCGATTTAGCAGGGTGGCGAGTCTTTACACGCCGCACGGCTTCCTTCATGGGACTTTCGGTATAGCGATGCTGGAGTGTACCGAAAAAATAATAATATCGGGACTCGTACTCAATACCGGAAAACCGGTATTGGTGCATCCCTAGTCCTAAACCTTTGTTTAATTGCAACGGCAACAGTAAAGAATACCTACAAGATATAAAACTGTTCATACAATTTGTTATGGTTTAAATAACTGCACACAAAAGTTGGAAGACTGAAGTTATGTCATTTAACTATGCAGCCATGAACAGGTTTTAAGCCCACAGCCCTCCAATGTATCTGTCTAAACTTGAGTAAAACCAACTGTGCATGAGAAGCATACAAACTAAGCTGCTTACAAATTTAGCTCAATATGTAAATTAATGTTGCCAGGGTCAAATAAGGACACACTGGAGGTTAAAATAAAGTAACTGCAATCTGAACTAAAGTACTAAATTATTATATTTATTACTGTACTGGTAGAAGAGAAGACACACGCACACACGGAACATCCAGAGAATTTAACCACTTCAGTTCTCAAGGTTGTTTCCATATCAGAAAATTTTCACTTCTCCAGTGAAAGTTTTGAAATAACTGGTAATAAGCTAGATAAAAAGGTATATATTTTATTCTACAATTGTCTAATTTATCATTACTAGGTTTTGCCTATTAAAAGAGAACTATGGGGTAAGTATTTTTCCCCATAGTTCTCTTAAGGGTCACGGGAGGACATATACTAGCGTCCTCCTGTGACCCAAAGCTACAGCTCGCGGTATACTGAGACCGCCGCAGCCGGGACGGATCCCGACAATACTGTCAAGATCCACCTTGCTGCATGAATGACAGCTGAGACTGTCTATCCTATCTAGATGCAGAGCCAGCTGTACCCGCCCCTCCCCCGTCTGTCAGCGCTAGAAGATCGGAGCGCGGGGGGGGGGGGGAATCCCTGCAGGGAGCAGTGACTGAGAGTCACAGCTCTCTGCAGGGAGATGAACGAGAAGTGAACGAGCGACGGTATGCGTTCGCTCACTTCCTGATCTATTGAGCCGACGTGTGACAGTCGCATTGTCACACGTTGGCTCGAACTATGAGGATGGGTGAATTTTACTCACCTCATAGTTCTCCTTTAATCATGGCAGTTATTTTCAAATGACAAAGGCTTTTATTTTAAATTGTGTGAAACACAACACTACAAAAACTAAGTGGACTAAAACAGCCACTCTCAACCAGGGTGCCTTCTCCTTTCCTCATTGGTGCCTTAAAATTTTTACACAGCATCATGCCTTTCCATAGAAACTCCCAAGGACCCACCGGAAAGCACAATTGGCCCCCAACTTGTAAAATGAGGGGTGCACTTTCATGGAGAAGGCTGTTCAGAGGGGATTGCTAACCTCTGAGTTTGAGGCCTACGGGCTGAGTGGAAGTCAGGCTTTGATGGCCAGAGGGCATCTACTGCAGAGGTAGATGGAGAAAGATGCAAGTCAGCCGACCTCTCTCTAGACCTCCCACGTTGAGGCAGGAATACAATGCGGCCTCCCGTGGCAGTACTAATCACCGTGTCAATTTCAGAGCCGAATAGACCACGTCCCTCAAAAAGACAAGCCAGTCAGATGCTCCTTGGATAAGTCATCAACATCCCAGCTGCGCAACCAGAGCGATTTGTGCATCTGTATGGACATCAGCTTAGATGCTTGTAACAAGCCATTACAATTTAAGCAAAATGCTCCAGACTTTTTTTTTTCTACACAAGTCATGAAACAGGGGGCTGCCCCGATGGTGGATACATCACCTTTCGAGGGAACTAACCCAATCTGACATGGTTTGACTAATAAGGGCCACTGTTTAAACAGACATTGAGCAGAACCAGGCAGTTCAAACTGCCCGTCAGTAGAATCCTTAAAAGTAAGCCGGTCTTCTAAAGGTCTTGTTGTGGCTTGTTAAGGTGGGTCACTGGTGGAAACAATAGGGATAACAGACCCCATTTAACGAAATCTGTATCAAAAGGAAACAGTTCAAGCACACTCTCAGGGTGCTTCCAGTCCACACAGGAATACCTCGAATAGCAGGTGTAATGGGAAGGTCTTTACTGTAAGAGCTCTAAAATACCCAAGACTGAGGGCAGCAGGCTGATCCTCCAAATGTAGGGTAGTATGCACTGCATCGATATAACCAATACAACCTCTTACAATTCTTACAACAAGGCGACAGCAGGAGACTATGGTGCCTCAAACACACTAGATTTGGGAAAGAATGTTTCAGCTGATACAGAGTGACAAAAAGCTTCACCAAAAAAGTCTAATTTATTCTTTTGGCCTCTGTGCACACCTGAGCGTTTTGTCGCAATAAGCAAAACGCCTGTCGCTGGAAAAAGTGCATGAGCTCCTTTGGGGCAAATCTCCTCTCATTTTGGCCTAACAGACGCAATAGGAAACGCTTGAAAACTTGCATAGCATTTAGTTTTCCGTGTTTTTGCTCGTGGTTTGTCCATTTACTTCAATGTGTCACAATCTGGAGGGTAAAAAATGCAGGTATTTAATGTATGTGTGTATAGCAAAACGTGAAGCAAAAAGAAAAAAAACCTGCACATTTTCACTCACAAAAACGCTGTCACTTAGTTGTGAATCAGGCCTTAGGTCTGTAAAGCACCACAGTGCAGAAAGGCTGATCTGGATAGCTACGCCAAGACCAGCACAAGCAGCAGTAAAGCGGGGAATCCTAATTGAAGTTAATGGAAGAAGAAATCCACAAACAAAATGGAGTAAAAGAACTGTATTTTTCAGCAATCGATTGTGCTAAATGGGTGACCACAGCAAAGTGCTAAAAATAAGTCAGCCTCGGCAGAAAATCCAATCGTAATCGGGCAAAGCAGATCTTTCTACGTTGAGCCAAACTATTGCATTCAAGCAAAAGATTGATCAAATTTAGTGATCTGACTTGGTTCACAACTAGCGTTTTGAGATTTTGCTTTTTCTGCCCTAAAAAACACTCAAAAAATATGCCCAAAATAAAATCCGATTAATTTCTTTGGGCATGTTCACATCTGAGAGTGTTGTCACTTGTAGCAAAACGCCCATCGCTGGAAAAAGTACACAAGCTTCTTTTTGGCAGTTTAAGGCCCGGTTCACACCTGGGCGTTTTTATTTCATATGGGTATGGTTCACACCTGAGCGTATTACAGGCCGTATGAACACGCTACAAAACGTCCTATGCCCAAAGAAGTACAGGAGCTTCTTTGGGGCGTTTTTGCGCGTTTCCATTGGGGTACAGTCAAGTAGCCCTCGGAAACGCGCGTGTTTGTTTTTTACTGCGAATAGCGCAACTAACGCGCGACAAACGCGCATATTCGATACGCCTAGGTGTGAACCCAGCCTAAGGGCTTCTTGGCCACATAGACTTCAAATGCAAACGCTTGAAAATGCGGGTTTGCTTTGTTTTTGGCGCGTTTTAGGCACCCCTGCTCGTTTATATCAATGTGTCACAATCCGCTCACAAAAACGTGTGACTTAATTTATGTGCAGAAAACTAGTGCAGAAAACGTGCAGCATAAATGCGCATAGAAACTAGCAAAAATACTGTCGCCTAGGTGTGAACCCAGCCTAAACCAAAAAACAAATTGTCTGTGGCCATCATCGTAACACTTATTAACAGAAGCATTTCAGGCCTGGACAAATCCTCCTAAAATATCAGATTGATCAGTGGCGTAACCAGAGTTATGGGCGCCCGGGGCAGAACATTTTTTTCGCCCCCC
>NW_017307201.1:655964-688954 GCF_000935625.1 Nanorana parkeri
ATATATATATATATATATATATATGAAAACTTCCTGTGTATCATAGATAAGCATGCGTATAGAGAACGAACAGTGCACTACAGTGGCATCTACAACTCAAAAGACAAATTATCAGTATATGCTGTTGCATTTCCAACACCCCTTCTGACCAGCATATGTGTTGCTATATGACGTTTAGCTTCTATCGAAGGAAACTCTAACGATCCTTTGGCAATGGCTTGGTAAATGCATCCGCAGTCATTTCTTTTGATGAGCAATATTGCATGTCGATAATGGCTTGCTCTTGAGTGTCCAGGTTTTATTTTCTTGGAGTTTTTTTATTTCTTCTGCTGCCTGTCTCCATTGATTGGATTCACGTTTTGGTAGCTTTTATATGTGTCCCTATGATGTTGGCCTGAGTATTCTATGGGGGGGATTTATCAAAACTGAAGCAGACAAAATCTGGAGCAGATTTGCACTGCAACTAATCAGCTTCTAGCTCTCATTTTCAAATCTCAACTGAACAAACTGAAGAAAGAAGCTGATTGGTTGCCGTGGGCAACTGCTCCAGTTATAATAAATTCCCCCCAATGTTTCTTAGCAGTATATGACAGCTTGCAGGGTGGTATTTCCTTTGTTGCCCGAGTGGTGCTTTTATGCACCTTAAAGTGCTTTCTCGTTTCATCATTGAGCATATTTGCTTTCCTTCTGTCATATTCATCATTTCATTTCCTCTGGTGGATTCTAGTAGAGCTGCAACAGTTAATCGATTTAGTCGATTAAAATAGACGATTGAAAACGTTACTAACGTTTTCGATCGTCCATTCGTCGGCTATCAATTGATTTCCCTGTTCGGGGCTCTACACGCGGCCTGAAGCACACGTCACACGCTGCTCACGTACCGCTGCGCCCGCCGTGCTCACAGGACACCGCACGCTGCTCCCGCCGTGCCCACAGGACGCATAAGCCACGCCCACCGCATCAGAATATTAGCTGCAGCTCTAGATTCTAGTGTTAGTTCTTGCTCAAGTCTGGTTTCTAGAGCGTTAATAAGAGCACTGTGACTCTGGAAGGCTGCATAGCAGTTATGCCACCACGTGGTTCTCTTTAATTTCCTCTGCAATTACACGTAGCAGTTCTACAATTTCCAGCATGAGATTCACATGTTCACGCTTTTCCTGGCCTTTTTCTAGCCTCATCTTATATAGCTTACATAGCAGATATAGTTTACGGTTTAGGTTTGAACGTTCATGCAGTTTTTGTAATGCAACCTACATATCTTTAGCTGTATTCTCTTATCTTATGTGGATGAGCTGGTCGTCTTCCACTAGCAGACTTATAATTGCTTTTGCTTGCTTGTTTTTCTTGTCCCGTGGGTTCATTAGTGAGTCTGCCTGTACTCAGTACTTGCCACAAGATGTCTTTGCTTAGCAGCATTTCAAGCTTCAACTTCCATAGCTGGTAGTTGCTATTATTGAGCTTTGTGATTGCAAACTTTATATCTAAGCTATTTGCCCACTTTTTAGTAGCTTGGCTGCGGCTCTTGTTGACTTGCAGTGCTCTGTCTAGTGCCTGGGCCCATAGCCTGTTGGTTATGTCTTTAGATGAAGCACTGAGATCTTGAGAAGTATGGAATTAAGTTTTACTTGCTTAGGAGAACATTATATCAGAATACAGCATTGTTAAGGAAACATATTTAGATAGAAAACAATGATACACAGGAAGTATTCCTATATGCATGCTTATAGAAAACTAACATTGCACTACAGCGCCATCTACAGCTCAAAAGACAACTTATCAGTATATGCTACTGCATTTCCAACAGGGGAGACCTGCAGATGCGCACACACCCGAACAGCCATGGAGAGATCCACTGCCACACCTGCCCGCTAGGACTGCAACCTACTAAATCGACAATACCCGATAATGAGAAAAGTTGTCAACTATCCTCATAATCGATTAGTTGGATTCCCTAGCTCTCTCCTCCACGCTGGGAGGAGGGCACAGCAAGCAGTGGGCGGGTGCCATTTGAAATGGCCAATAGCAGGCTGGCTATTGAACCAGCGCACTAACTGCTGTATTTACATTCAGCTGCCATCTGTGAAAACTTGCCACTGGCAGCTGTGACTCCGTGGCTGAAGCTATTCAAGTGCCATGTGCTTACAATACAATGATTAAAAAGAACACAGTGTGATTGCCCGCACTGGAATGCACAGTAGCGCAATGCCGTGCATTCCAGTGCAGTGCGATTGCAAATAATTGTCCGTGCAGTTTTATTCTGAAGTAAACTTTATGTTTGCAACACTGCATTTGTGTATTTTATTTTAAATTGAGGATGGTATTTAAATTTTGTTTATCCGAGTAATCGAAAAACTAAAAAATCAGCCAATTAATCGATTATGAAAATAATCATTAGTTGCAGCCCTACTGCCTGCGCAGTCCTGGGTAGACCCGTACACAGCCCTGGTGAGACCCACACAGCCTTGCAATTTAATTTTTAATTGTCAAGTAAAATTCCATTGCTCTATCAATTTTCCTCCAAGTTCTACGGGAGGACACAAACTAGCGTCCTCCCGTCACCCTCAGCTCAGTATACCGTGAGCTACAGCTCGCGGCATACTGAGACGCCGCAGTATACCGCGAGCTACAGCTCGCGGACTACTGAGAAGCTGCAGCTGAAGTGGATCCCGACAATTATGTCTGGATCCGCCCAGCTGCGTGAGTGACAGCTGGTTCTGACTATCTAGAGGCAGAGCCAGCTGTACTCACCCCCTCCCCCATCCATTCCGCCAGTCAGTGCTGGAGGATCGGAGGGAATCCAGCCCCTCAGTTGACACGGTAGTGAAGTGAGCGAACACTGGTATGCGATCTCCCGATCTCCTTAGCCGACCTGTGACAGTCTCATTGTCACAGGTCGGCTAGAACTATGAGGTGAGTGAAAAGCACTCACCTCTTAGTTCTCCTTCAAAGGAGACACATTAGAAGAAGAGTAAAATAAACTCTTCTCAATACTCAGGGACACTGCAGCTGCCACATGCAAGCTCTAAGACCGAGAGTTGAGCAATCATGTAACTGCTATTCGCTCAGCTAATGGTCTTTTCCCTGCTCTAGGGAGGCAGTGCCAGCTGTCAATCAGGCAGCCGGGTGGATCCCAACAATATGGTTGGCATCCTTTCCTGCTGCAGCATGGCTCTGCAGTGTCAGCATACAGTGGGCAGTAAAGTATAGCAAGGTCAAATATAGCACTTTAATAAATATACTCCTGTGATGCAAAAGAGAAGGCCACAAATGGGTTATTACTCTTTTTATATCATTTCAGATATTTGATTTTACCCAAAGGGTTTTCTCGAAACAAATACATTACTTCTGAAAATTGCTCACACTCTATTTCTGGCTGGAATGATTAACAGGTTATCACAAGAAAAATCAATTCAAAACACCCTTACTGCCATGTAATTAGTAGAAAAATGATTCTGGAACTTACTGTTTTGACCAAGTGCCTTAAGCAGACAATCCAAACATCCATCTAGCTTGTCAGATGTGCAGTCAGATCCAGTTAGCTTCAACTTCTCCAAGGTGTCACTTAAATTATCTGCAACATGAGCATGAAACAAAAAAGGAGATCAGCAAAAATTCATAGTTTTGTATTAACCCTTTTACTTAAAGAAGAACGCCAGGGGAAGATTTTATTAACCCTTGCAGTGGGCCTACCGATGCACTGCAAGAGTTCCCTCGTTTTTTGTCTATCGCTGCAGATTAGGGGGAGAGAGGCTCTAAGGACCGGTCTAAGAACACGCTTCCTCAAATTATCTCGGGTGAGTATACCTTTTTTTTTATAGCACCTAGACACAAATAAGCAGTTAACCCTTGCAGTGCAGGGGTTGGGGGAGGGCCGGTTAGCGGTTTCCAAGAGAGGGAATCCATGAGTAGAAGTCAAAGTGAAAACTTGAGTTTTCACTTTGGAGTCTCGCCCCTCAGTATATGTACTGGCGCTATATGGATCATTAAAAAAAAAAATGGATTTACTTTGTTATAGTCACAATGAACTTAGTTAATATTTTTATATGCAACAATCTATGAAAACAGCCGATACTGTATGCTGTTAACACATACACTATAACTGGGGGAACACTCAAATAGAATGATGCAGATCCCAAAAAATCTAATAATCATTCTTCCAAATATTTTAAAGAGTATTCAATATTAAACGTTGCCAAACTCCATCCTTTCTACATTTGCCTCATTGCTTCATGCACACGAGACCTGCAGCACAAGAATATGAACAGATGTGCACAAATGAGTGGCATTCTAATCTGAAAGCATTTTGAAAAAGGTGCCAGGTTTTTTTTTTCATTATTCGTTTTTTCCGACTCTGGAATTTTAAATTAGTCAAGCCGCAGACGCAAGTCACTTGTAACTTTGTGGTTAACAACGCAATTTAAATTAGTCATCTTTGCAGCAATGATAATTTCACACGTTTTAATAATAATCAGTATCTGCACAGAAAACAGTCCCATTTAATAGGCCATCAACCTTCTTTTAATCTTCAAATGTGCAAAAACATTCCCGATTTATATTAGAGAGCATCAATCCGATTGTAGCAACGGAAGTCCAAACAAATCTACCCACCTTCTTGTTTTGAAATGTATGTATATGAATATAATGTTGTCAAGCTTTACCTTTCTACCATACACAGCCATATTCTAAAGGACAAAGTGAAAGGTGCAGGAAAAAAAAAACTGATTCAAATATGGACTGATTGCAACAGCTGTAACGGTCTTTATTTCTGAAACAATACAGTCTCAAAGTTCACAGCAGAAGTACTGAAGTCATCTTCTCTCAGCAGCATGGCTCACTCTGCTACCCCCTCCCAGAACTCCTGCTCAGTATTTAAATTAGAGATTACAAGACTGGAAGGCTTCAACATCCCTGCTGTGGGGGAGGAAGCAGAAAGAGCCCTAAGGAATGACTTGGATGTCGTCAGTGCTTCTGCTGTAAATTTTCAGGATGAATTGCTCCAAGGTGCTTTCAGCTATAGGTCAGTGAGGACTTGCTATAAAGCTAATTTACTACTTGTTACAAATGGGCAAATACTTTAATGCCACAGCCAGACCACAAGTTTACTACAAGTGTATAGACATTTGCACTGGAAAGATCACTTTCTGATTATTAGTGTTCTAGTACCTGATGAAGTTGAATAAATCTTTAGCATGTAGTTTTTCCCCTCTTGGAGTGATAACCAGACATCTTCAATGCAAATTGGCATGTTAAATATCTAAAAAGAACTGTAATCTCTTTTTAAATGGCAAATACTGGGGTAAAGTTGGATTTCTCGTGCAGTATGCCAAACAGTGCTGGAGCGATTGGGAGGGACCAAGCAGGGCTTTGACATCATTTCCCTAAATTCCTGCACATACAGCAATGTGTTGTTAATCTAAAGCAAATAGGCTAGTCACAAATAGACTTAATCATAACTGTCAGCATCTAAGCAGTTAATGCAGTAGCAGCAAGCCTGAGAACACTATAGTGATTTCATTGCAGAAGAATGCCGTCATCCTTTTAAAGAAAGGGCCTATCCAATGGTTCTACTAGCAGGATCAACAGGTATTAACAAAATATTTAAAAGAGTACTTCGAAGAACAGAGATCCCCATCTTACTGGTATGGGCACGTAGCACTCAATTGAGGTGGGTTGTTAAGCCAGTTCCCGCACCGAAAATCTGTTCTGTCGAACAACAAAATTCGGTGAGTTGGTATTGCCAACGAACGATTATCGAAATCGACATTGGTCTGTGCATGATGGGGTATTAGAGCGGAAATCCAACTAGGGTTCTTCGCAGCAACAGAAATTTATGATCAATAATCTATAGGCCAGCTTTAGGCATTTACTGAATTTCTTAGTAACATTAAACACACGGAAAGCCAAAGTTATATTTTGGAAGTCCAAAAGACATGGTAACTGCATAAAATAATTCTTGAAACTTTTCCAGAAACATTATTCTTCACGGTGCTGGTAATGCAAAAAAGGAGAGGTGGCAGTACTCACGCCCTATCCCATCCCTAAGAGGTCACGCCCTATTTTTGGCTGGAGTTCGGCCTTAAATTTGTTTGTGATGCACATGACCAAAACAAAACATGTTGGAGGGGAATTTATCAAAACTGGAGCATACAAAATCTGGAGCAGTTGCCCAGGGCAACCAATCACCTCTCTTCAGTTAAGATTTGAAAATGAAAAAGAAGCGGATTGGTTGCCGTGCACAGTTGCTCCAGATTTTGTCTGTTACAGTTTTGATAAATTCCCCTCATTGTGTCTATGGTGAAGGAGCAATCATGCAATGAACAGCAAAGCATATGCCGACATGATATACCTCTGTATATTTACTATGTTTTTATTTCCGAGTCTAGCTCATATGCTGAGCACCAACGTTAAAAGGAATAAAAAAATAAAAAATAAAAATAAAAGGAACTATCCATGAATGTAAGCACATCAAGACTCTAGCAGCCTCTAGCAAATGCAATAAAAAGATTTCTGTTACATGCAAAAGAATTACATTTTATATTGGCTCAGACATCTGTATTTGGTTATTATTTCTGGGGACAATTTTGTTCTGACCACTGTTCTATATTTCCAGTGGCAACAAATGCCTCTCCAAGTGCTCCTTAAAGAAAGTGCTGAGAATTACTGTACAACGGTAAACAAAGGTGAACTCATACTTGTCCATTAGAGATCTGCTTAGTGTCTGGTTGTTATGCCAACTTCCTACTTAAAGGCCACAGTGAGACAATAAACTGTCTTTGGGGATTTACAAGAGAAACTCTAATGGTAACATGCTGCGAAAAGAACTGCCAAGAGGTGTTCTTTTTGCAGCATGTTACCATTACAGTTTCTCTTAAAAATGTATTCCTTGAATACATGTATAACATTTTTAAATTATTGTTATTGCTCAACTGTTAAAACAACTGAAAACGTATACAGATTATACAGCCATCCACAACTCCGCCCCCGGATATATCTCAGACCTTGTCTCAAAGTATCACCCTAACCATCCCCTCCGCTCATCCATTGACCTCCTGCTTTCCAGCTCCCTTGTCCACTCCTCCCATACTCGCCTCCAGGACTTCTCTAGAGGCTCTCCCATCCTCTGGAACTCCTTACCCCAACCTGTCCGTCTATCTCCCACCTTGACTGCCTTTAGGAGTCCCCTAAAGACTCATCTCTTCAGGGAAGCCTATCCCACCTCAACCTAACCACTAAACCTTCACATTCTCACATAATTCATTCCCACAGCTACCTCATGTATCATTTCCCCCTCCCTTTTAGATTGTAAGCCCTCAGGGGCAGGGCCCTCCTTACCATCTTGTCTTGAATTGTATTGTAACGGTAATGTCTTCCTTATATTGTAAAGCGCTGCGCAAACTGTAATAATAATAATACAGATTAGAAGAACAAAGCACTTCTATGACACAAGTACCATCACAGTAGACTGTATATATCTATATACAGTATCAGAAGTAAATTTCACGGATTCTGAAACAGTCATACTTTGCCTCGAATCATTCTGATTCTGGCTTTGATTTTGGCTTTCTTGTGCATCACACACACACACCCCCCGGCCACTTTATTAGGTACACCTTGCTAGTACCAGGTTGGACCCCCTTTTGCCTTCAGAACTGTCTTAATTTTTTGTGGCATAGATTCAACAAGGTTTTGGAAACGTTCCTCAGAGATTTTGGTCCATATTGACATGATTGCATTACGCAGTTGCTGCAGATTTGTCGGCTGCACATCCGTGATGCGAATCTCCCGTTTCATCACATTCCAAAAGATGCTCTATTGAATTGAGGTCTGGTGACTGTACAGGCCATTGGAGTACAGTGAACTCATTGTCATGTTCAAGAAACCAGTTTGAGATGATGTGAGCTTTGTGACATGGTGCATTATCCTGCTGGAAGTAGCCACCAGAGGACGGGTACACTGTAGTCATCAAGGGATGGACGTGGTCAGCAATGATACTCATTTAGGCCGTGGCATTTAAACGATGCTCAATTGGTACTAAGGGGCTCAACGTGTGCCAAGAAAATATCCCCCACACCATTACACCTACACCACCAGCCTGAACCATTGATACAAGGCAGGATGGATCCATGCTTTCATCAAGTTTACGCCAAATTCTGACCCTACCATCTGAATGTTGCAGCTGAAATAGATTGAAGAAAATAGGTCACCAGCACTCCATAAGTTAAAATGAATGAGTCCTTTTAATGGACAATGATGTCACAGAAATCCAACATGAGCCGACGTTTCGGGGCCACACAGGGTCCCTTCTTCAAGGCAAGAGAAGAAGGGACCCTGTGTGGCCCCGAAACGTCGGCTCATGTTGGATTTCTGTGACATCATTGTCCATTAAAAAGGACTCATTCATTTTAACTTATGGAGTGCTGGTGACCTATTTTCTTCAATCTTGTGTTTTGCACGGTGCCATCCGTGAAGTTACTTCGAGCACCATTTATTTGATTGTTGGCCGGGACTGCTGAAAGGTGTGCGGAGGGCACCTCCATCAATTGCAGCTGAAATAGAGACTCAGACCAGGCAATGTTTTGCCAAACTTCTATTGTCCAATTTTGGTGAGCCTGTGCAAATTGTAGCCTCCGTTTCCTGTTCTTAGCTAACAGGAGTGGCACCCGGTATGGTCTTCTGCTGCTGTAGCCCATCTAATTCAAGGTTCCACGTGTTGTGTGTTCAGAGATGGTATTCTGCATACCTTGGTTTGTAACGAGAGTTAATAAGAGTTCTAGTTGCCTTTCTATCACCTTGAACCAGTCTGCCTATTCTCCTCTGACCTCCGACACCAACAAGGCATTTTCGTTCACACAACTGCCGCTCACTGGATATTTTCTCTTTTTCGGGCCGTTCTCTGTAAACCCTAGAGATGGCGGTGCATGAAAATCCCAGTAGATCAGCAGTTTTTTAAATACTCAGAACAGCCCATCTGGCACCAACAACCATGCCCCCTTCAAAGTCACTTAAATCCCCTTTCTTTCCCATTCTGATGCTTGGTTTGAACTTCAGCAAGTCATCTTCACCACGGCTTGATGCCTAAATGTTATTAGTTGCTGCCATGTGATTGGCTGATTAGCAATTTGTATTACCAAGCAATTGAAGAGGTGTACCTAATAAAGTGGCCGGTGAGTATCTATTATACACACACACCTCAGCTAACAGTGGAGGGTCATGGGCAGCCTACAGGAATCACTCGCTGAATACCAATGAGTGTTCTAGCATTGGTCACCAGGAAGGATTTTTCATCAGGTTGCACCAGCTATGGAGAGGAACAGATATTTCTTCAGGGTGTATCAATCATTGGAATTTACATATAAAACGTGAATGCAGAAAAAAAACCAAGCGGTTCATCATGCCGCCCTTTGATTTTTTTTCAGTTTTTTTCACTTGTGGTCTGAGTATAGATCTATGTGTGACCCAGGCATGTTTAAATTAACCTAACGTTGACTGACTCACTGCCTCTGGTAGGAGTATGTTCCAAGCATCAACTGCTCTTTTGGTAAAATCATACCTTCTAAGGTTAGATTTGAACTTTTCTCCGGCTAGTTTGAGGTCATGTCCCTGTGTTACTCATCTTAGCTTCAATTAGAAAATACTGCTCTACTAAGCCTTATTCACAACCTTAATGTATTTACAGGTTTAAGCCATGTCCCACCTTTCATTTCTTTCCTCGAGTGTAGACTCTGATATGTTTTATCCCTCAGGTCTTTCTCCATTTTTTTTTTTTTTTTTTTTGAAAATGAAGTCTCCAGAAATAGACATAGTATTCTAAATAAGGTCTAACTAAAGATCTATATAAATGGAATCAGGACCTCCTTCCTCCTGCTGGTGATCCCTAGAGTAATGAACCCCAGAACTCTATTTGCCTTCTCCATTGCTAGGCCATACGATTTGCTCATTTTGCAATCATCTAAAATAAACATGCCCAATTTTTTTCCCTCTGCAGTTCTAGCCAACACCGTAACCCCTAATATTGTATTCTACCAGATTATTGTTTTTCCCCAAGTGCATTATTTTGCATTGAATTGTTGAAACACTTAACTGATGTTTTCACTAATCTAGCAGTGCCAAATCGCGTTCCATGCCATTAACAAAAAGATATAGCGTGTCCACCAAGCCTTCAGTTATAATCACAGATTAAATAGAACAGGACCTAATACAGAGCCTTGTGGTACTCCACTAATGGCAGGTCTCTGTTCTGAAAGAAACCCATTTAACATCCACACTTTGATATTTATCCTTAAATTAATCCACCCAAGGGATAAGTCCAAGCTTTTACAACTTTTTTTTATGACATCATTATGTGGAAATGTATCGGACACCTTACTGAAATCCAGTGTTAAATTTTACAGCAAATTTCGATTTAGTTTCAGTTAGCCGGTGGATGTGGTATATCTGGATTTCTCAAAGGCTTTTGATACGGTACCACACAAACGCTTGCTACACAAGCTGAGGGCTATGGGCATAGATGAGGTGGTGTGTACGTGGATAGAGAACTGGCTACGGGAACGTGTCCAGAGGGTATCTGTAAATGGCACCTTTTCAGACTGGGCTAGTGTAATGAGCGGTGTGCCTCAGGGTTCTGTGCTGGGTCCCATATTGTTCAACTTATTTATTAATGACATCGGGGAGGGTGTTAAGAGCGATATTTCCGTGTTTGCGGATGACACCAAAATAGGGAGGGTAATAGACACGGACTTAGACACTATAACATTACAGGAGGACCTGGATAAAATAGGGGAGTGGGCATTAATGTGGCAGATGAGGTTTAATGTCGATAAATGCAAAGTAATGCACTTTGGAATTAAAAATAAACAAATGGGTTATACAATTATGGGTATGCCGCTGGGGAAGTCAGAAATGGAGAAGGATTTGGGGGTCATTGTAGACCACAAACTGAAAGGTAGTTTGCAGTGCCAGGCTGCTGTAAACAAAGCTAGCAGGGTCTTGTCCTGTATTAAAAAGGGGATGTATTGCAGGGACAAGTCTATAATTTTGCCACTTTATAGATCATTGGTTCGACCTCATCTGGAGTACGCGGTCCAGTTCTGGTCACCAGTACTAAGAAAAGATGTCCTTGAGTTGGAAAAAGTCCAGCGAAGGGCAACCAAACTAATTAGGGGTATGGAGGACCAGAGCTACGAGACGAGGCTACTAAATTTAAACATGTTCACATTAGAGGTGAGGAGATTAAGGGGGGATATGATTTCCATGTACAAAATGTTTAATGGTGGTAGCAACATTAGCGATAAACTGTTTAAAATTAACTCCGTTACAAAAACTAGAGGCCATAACCTAAAATTGGTGGAAAAAAAATTCCAGCACAAGGGGCGAAGGGGGTTCTTCACAGTAAGATCAGTTAGGGTCTGGAACTCACTGCCACAGGCGGTGATTTCAGCAAATAATGTGGAATTGTTCAAGAAACTTTTGGACGATTTCTTAAGGGACCGTAATATACAGGGGTACAGGTACTCCTAGAATGAGATCCTAATAGGTTGGACTTGATGGACTAATGTCTTTATTCAACCTCAAATACTATGTAACTATGTAACTATATATTTTAGTCATCCGAATTGTTTTAGTTAACTAAATATCATAAGATTTTAGTCGACTAAATCTACAGTAGATTTAGTCCACTCAAATCTACTGGGTTTATTATTTAAGAATTTCTCTAGAATTCCCAATCTCATGATAATCTCCTGGAGTAAACATCTATTAACCTGTTATTAAATACGGTATTAAGGTTAGAACATGCAATACAAACACAGATTTAACTGTTGTGATTTATAACATGTCTTTATTTACCTTAAAATTAGATTAAACCAAGTCTTAAAAATACTGAATGTTATTGTTTCTTTATATTGAGTATGACACCTTGCATATGACATTCTTCATTCTGTCAAGCAGAAGTGCAACTCTAAAAAATTTTTAATGAAAAACTATATTGGTAGTAAATACCTTTTAGAGCTGCAGCTAACGATTATTTTCAAAAATCGATTAGTTAGCCGATTAAGTTTGATTAATCGGTTAGTGTGTGGAGCTTAGAACAGGGCCAACTAATTGGAAGCCGATTAATCGATGATTGAAAAAGTTGACAGCTTTTTCAATAATCGATTATGTCGATTAGTTGTTGCAGCCCTAATGCCTTTGCACATATTACCTATTAGCCGTCCATTCAGGATGGAACTGAAAGTCCAAAGAGATTAGTTCCGATTGATATTTCCACTATAGTTTAAGTCATCATAACTTAGTTTTTATTTAGTTTTAGCCACTGTAAAAGTGTTGTTGACAAAAAGTATGAGTCTATTAAGAAACACAGCGCTGAGTAGGAAAAAATACAGAATAAATACTATAAACAAATTTGTAAATATAAATCAATGATAAAATAAGTGACAAAATAAAAATGTGATAATATACATATACAAATTCAAAGTAAATATAGAAGACTAAATAAATAAGGAGGTTTTTACCTCAATAAAGTGCAAAAATATTCTCAAACCTGTGAGCACATGAAGCGTTCATGAATCAAAATGAACTCCCTGTCCTCGATCCTACCCGCAAAGATCTGTCAGCTCTTCCGTTGACACACCACACAGCAAAAAGCCGTCTGTCAGAACGACAGCGCTCTCACTCCTCCGTTCTCCAGTATATTAAGTGGCGGCTTCTCCGATGTATAATCAACGGTCCTCCAACTCCCACGATCCCGAAATCTCCATCTGAAAGTTTTATGCTGCAGAGTCCTTCTCCTTCCTGATGGCTGCTGGGCACTGCTGGGTGAGGTGAAATGGTGTCCTTGCATAACGCAATTTATTTACCAGTATCCGGGTGTCCCGCCTCCTCTCTCCCGCTCTTTTATTAGCCAATTGTTCAATTGCAGCACTGAAACCTTCAAAATGGCCATGGCTTGTATGAAGGCTTTGGAACATAAGCAAACACATCTCACCAATAAATCCCCTGATAGATATAAGTAGTAGTCAGGTGGTTTAATGGTCCAGCATCTAACAAGAACTATTAATATTTAGTGGCCTGACCCTTGAACACTAAAAATGTTTCACTGTAGTTGATATCAAAGCCGTCTGTGTTCCCGCTGGGGAAATTCTCTCTGAATCTGTCCTGGTGACTGTCTCGAGACTGAAAGTGAGGGAAATCCAAATTTGAGTTGTAATTAAAACAGGAATAGAAGATAAATCTTCCAATAGGTATAACTGTTGTGATGTCAACTGTGAGGATTTCCAACACTTTGAAGAGATTCCCTCTCACTTTTGTGTTTGTGTCTACAGGAGAGCAAGTAAAAAAGGAAATGTTTCCAATGGGACACAGAGAAAAAAAACTGACATGGAATTCAAACACTTCCTGCTTTATTAAAAATTGGAAAAATAAAAGTTTAAGCTTTAGATATACTTTGAGACCACTGTCTTTTTTGAAGTCTAACACTCTTAAAAGTGCATTCTGGTTTGTCAAGTTGTGTTATTCTGGATATCATGTCAGAAAAATCTCAGCTTTATTATAGGACTGCTGAAGATAGAGTGCAAATTTGCATTTGTCATAGAAATACAACTTGGAGGAACATTGACAATGACAAGAAAAATGAATAAAACACGTTTACATCAGGCTATGCTTAAGATGAAAGAGTAACCTGTACCTCACCGTCTACATTTCTGCAGAATAAATGGTTGATAAAATAATCTTGTTTCTTTGTTGGCACTTTCTATCTCATTTATATGCTAGGCACTATATTTTCTAAGAAAAGCGGTGAGACCTTCTGTAGAAAACATTTCTCATCTGATCGCTCCCTGCCTTGAAAAAGCCACTTCACACTAATTCTAAAGCTGGCCACACACAAAAACAGTCACATTTTCTGCTTGACAGAGCAACTTGATTGCAATTACCGTGTAGTCTGAACAGTGACACCATGCACATGCCAAAGTGGTTACCACATTTGTAGACTAAGCAAATCAATATCATATTTAAATAGTGGGACAACTATTCAAGGCCTCGAATGACAGGAAATCAAGCCTATACTGAATAAACCCCACAAGCCAGATAACCAAAATATAGACATGTGGCTATATGGTGCTCAACTGTTGGAGCGTTTTTCTTTTAATTTGCCAATGGAACTAAATGCATTCTACAATAAAGGGAATATGTCACGAAGGAAAACAGCTGTGTGGTAAAAGCTGCTTTTCTATGACACCTGTGCTGCATACTAGTTGCAAGGAAGTAAAGCTAAACCTGTTCAGCTTCCCCGAAAGACAATGCCAAGGAGTCACTGACAAAAAAGGAAAACATTTCCTCTCTTTTTCATACTTCAGACTCATCATGTGTTTGAAATTACTTAGGACAGGTAAGTTGTATTGCCTCTCATAAAAGAAAGGGTCTGGAAAAAGAATTGTACATACAGCAGCTAGTCAGTTTCTCCTGTTTGATGTGTCCTAGAAAGAGTCCATTTTTGATGGACGTTTTCAAATGTAGGTAAACACTATAGAAAACAAAGCAGCATTATGACGGCTCAGCTCAAGCTGGCATTGAAGTAGGTTATCAATGACAGCAGCAGGATCCAGCACTATGCTCAGGAATAATTTCATTATATCCCTGGGAACCCAATTATGGACCTACTGAGCTACAAATAAATCCCATTAACATTAGGCTTTAAGTATCCTAGAGTCAGTACTAAGAATTTGAGTTTCTTCCCCACAACAAATGAATCTGATTCTAACTTTAAAGGGCATACTTGTCTCTAATTAGAGGACCTTGCATATACCTCCAGTTTTTAATACGGACTCCCCGAAAAATTCAAAACCATCATGTTGGTTGAACTTGATGAACATGTGATTGTTTTTCAACCTAAGTATGCAGCTATGTGATGTCCTCAGGATCTATCACAGTAAAGGGAGGCCAGAAGTAAAGAAATGAGAGGATAAAAAATGTATAAACCATTGTAGATTCATGGAGTCAATCTAAGAAAGGAGCAAGCAGGCACATGTATGTTAGGAATGGTTTAAAAGACACCAACTGCTGCCATAGGAGCCAGTGGGAAGAACCAGTGTCCAGCGAGGGAAGCAGATAATCTACACAACTGAAAGTGTAGAATACCTGCAGTGGTTGTAGAATCGTAACATGCTCGAGTTTCAACACATGGGTTGCAGCAAGATACATATATAGCATCTTCTTTTACAGGCTGTGTTTATTTATAGTGACAGGATCACTTTAAACTCATGACAGGTAGCAATTTAATATATGTTTGCAATCCCCCTCCACATAAAATATTGCAAACAAGATTTTGACTTGCTTAGTAGCTAAACATTAGTACAATCTATATAGAATTGCTTAGAGTCAGCAGACTGCTCATTTTATTTCTGTAAGGGATTGAAGGATCTTGACACTGCATTAGATGTGAGGACTTCAGTGGCCCTCCGAACGCTCGGGGGGGGGGGGGGGGGGGGGTCTAGGCTGCGGACACTGGTCTTGGAGCCTGCAGGAGCAGAGATCAGGTTAGTAAAGTCTTTTACACAATACCCCTAGATATGAATGAGCAGTTAACCCTTGATGTGCAGGCAACATTTTTTTTCCTCCTGGAGATAGTCCTTAAAGCCAGGCAGCATTACTTAACTGGGGGGAATATCAGAAACCAGGGATTCCTCCAGAGGTTGACTAGGAGTAGCAGTAGCAGACTGATCTCCACCTTCAGGGAATATCCACAGTTCCAGCACTTGCCATATGGAAGAGCACATGGCATGGGATTAGTGAAGCCTCTACTCTATTCTCTCAGGTAAGTAACTACTGACAACAATAATCTTTAATGTCTGTAAAATAAGCATTCTTCTCCCTGATCACCAATATAAGGGGCTTTATCCTTCCCTTACCACCCATGTAAGGGTGATAACACATTTCCACTGATTAACAGAATTTCTACAATTACCACTCATGTTAGAAGGCACTCCACTAACCACCAATTTCCTTTGTCTGCATTTACTTCCTTGGCATTATTATTATTCATTTAATTTAATTATAATTACTAAAAATAATGTTGTATAGAGCAGGGGTGTTAAAAGTAATCTGCTTTGGATGTCAAATATGATAGGTATGCTCCATTACTCTTTTCTTGCAATTTTTCTTATAACATTTTCAATAAAAACAACAAGGAACATAAAGCAAACGAGAAAGATAAGTACTTAGAATGAAGAAAAACAACATATTGATAACATCACAACAGAAGGGAGGAAGGAAAGAAAAAAACATCAATGAAGAGCCAAGTAGGAGGAAAGTTTCGAGTTGAGGAGGAGAGTCTGAGGTCAAGGGCTTGTAGGTCAAAGCCTCAATAAGGAAAAGTCAAACTTAGAATTCTTGAGATATTCCACCCATGGGGACCATATTTTTACCGGGCGTCGTTAAGGATAGCAGTCCGCTATCTCGAGACGCCCGATCGCTTGTATTACCAGCAGCTGTCACTGCCGTTGCCGGTCCCGAGATCCACTGTGCCCGATGCGGCCGGGACCGGCACGGCTCTATGACAGGAGATCAAAGGGAGATCAGTACACAAGCTCCCTTTGATCTACTCTCCAGTCCCGGAATGCTACAGAAGCTGATGAAGCAGATCTCTGCTTCATCAGCTTCTCTTGGGGTCCCTAGGTGACATTAGGGGTCTTGGAGACCCCCGATGTCTTCATAAAGAGGACCTGTCATGTAAATTGGCTATCACATAGGGGGCTGCTTATCCCCCTATGTGATAGCAATAAAGTTGTGTAAAAAAAAAAAAGGAATATAAAAATTAAAGAATAATAAAAAAAATAAAGAAGCATTAAAAAAATTTAAAAAGAAAAAACATTTTTTTTAAAGTCCTCCGCCCCCCACATACACATGCAGATATGCGTCAGGTACGCCTCCGTGCGAAGACAACGATTGTGCCTATTGTGCCACACGTTACATATAACCGCGAACGTCGGAGTGTGAACAATAATTTTAGGGCCATTAATTACTGGTAACACTAAACTGATGAGCGGTAAATCGTTTTAAGGCTCGCCTATGACCAATTTTCAGTTGTCGTTTTTTGCGATTTTGCGGGCTCCCACAAATTTTAAGACGTGGCCCCGTCTTTTTTGTTTTAACAAAAATATGGGTAAGAATAGATGTTTTATAACATAAGTTAGGGAAACTTTTTTTTTTTTTAATTTACTGTACTTTTTTCATTATATAGTAAAAGAAATAACCCCCCCACCCCGGGGTGATTATATACCTCCATAAGAAAGCTCTATCTGTCCCCAAAAAATGTTAACATAAATTGCAAGGCTATAGTCCGGTCATGCTGACTGGTGACATTTTTGACTGACTGGTGAGACACCCTAAAATTTTTCAAGCAATGGTTATGGGAAATACGTTATTTTCTTTAGGACACTTGATAGAATTACATGGCAAAACTCATTTTAACTGTGCAATTTAATGTTTTGTCCACACAAGAATATAATTTCCGTATGTAGGAAATTTAGAGGAGCACAGCATCAGAAAGCCTTCATTTAAAAAATTCCCAGAGCCCAGACATCATTTCCTTCTCATCAGCAAGAACTGTCAAAATGCAATATGATTAAAAAATGATAACCACCAGTTATTCCCTAAAGTAAACCTGTGCTTGCAAAGAAAAAGGAAAGTGGGGGAGTAACATGTACTGTGTATAGAAGGAATACTCTGGTGTCTTAACTCTTCTTAACTAATGCCATCAACCAACCGATCCCCCCTCTGCAACCACAGTTTCTTTCGGGTATATAGGAGCGTGTGACATTCCCTATACCGAACAGTGTGAAAATACCAAACACAAGGTTGTGCCTAAAAGTGACTTAGAAAGTTTGTGGTGGGTAAAGCTGAGATACGCGTAGGCAAGCCATGCACTGAAAATGTCATGCTATACAATGGGTATTTTTTTTTTCTTTGCTTATGTGGCACAGTATAGTCTTCCTAAAAGAGGTGAAAATTAGATAGAGAAAGTGCTGCGCCTTTAGACACAGGATGCAGTGTAATGTGATAATCTGGCTTGGCAGCTCTATTGCTCAAAGTTGTAACAAAAAAAAAGTAATGACACCAACAAAAGTAAAACTAGTTAATGATCACGAATGCTTTAAAGAAAATGATTTCTATAGTTTTAAACATAACAGCTTATTTTAGAAAATACTATTTTGAGTTTTGTGATTGTTGCTGCTCAAAACAACAATAGCTTAGTGCATGGACTTTTGAATTTTCAAAACACAACCTTTTAAGTTCAAAAGGGATACTAAAAAGCCAATTAGCTGATTTAGGAAACCAGACACCCAGAATAATTGAAAATGACACTAAACTCAGGAGTTAAATCTTAAAAAGCATTCAAGTACCTCAAAAATGTAGATTTATACACCCCTGGGCTGTAGATCCTCAAATCATCTCTGAATTCCCCATGCTCCCTGTGTGATAGCACATTGGAGGTGACAGATGTCTCTTTAAGGTGACATTAGGGGTGTTTAGACCCCTAGTGTAACCTTTCCAGTTCAAAAAAACTATTCAAGTGCACATCGTACTTGAATAGCTGCAGCCATGGAATAACAGCTGCTGGTGGAAAGATTCCACAGCCGGCAGCTGAATGTAAACACAGCAGGCAGTGGATGGGTGCAATAGCAAGCCTGCTATTGGCTATTTCATTTTGCAAAAGCCAATAGCAGGCTGGCCGCAGTGCCAAAAAGTCCAAGGAGCAGGATGGAACATTTTTCTTCAATGAACAAAATTTGAACAGTGAATACGGAGCTTTCATTCTGGAAAGCCCATTCATTCCAAAGTCAAATGTGTTTTTAAATCAAAACATAATTTCAAAACTACATTTGTTATGTAGATGACATTATCGATTGTTCTGATGAGATTATTTCACACAAACATTTGTACAAAAATCTACCAATGTATGGCAAGCTTTGGAAGTTTGCTGCTCTGTTCTTGTATAACTCAGAAATCCCCATTAGGACCTTGAGCACATATAGTGACACTTGACATAGCCTAACAAACCTGTGTCAATTAGCATTACTACCAAAATCCCTTTGGAACCTGTTAAGCAAATTAAATCCGCAGGGCATTAAATTAAAAAATGTACCTGGTACAAAGTAAGATGCATGGTATGAGTATATCCAAGTAGAAAGAGATCCTATTTATCCTCCAAACACAATTACTATAACTCCAGAATGAACAAAAAAGACTGCTATTTAAGGATAACTGCACATTTTTTTAGAAAAGCCCCATATGCCCCCCACTTTGCTAATGAAAATTACACATGTCAACACAGACTAACAGGTGTTGTTAACATCCGAATGACCTAACTTCAACCCAGCACCTGGCACTGTGCGCATGTGTTTACCACTGCCATGGACACAATTCCCTGCTGGTCTCACTGCTGGCAGATCAGGGCATCTGAAAGCACAAAAGTCAGATCTGAGGTCTATTCATATATATTCTCTCTCTCTCTCTCTCTCTCTCTCTCTCTCTCTCTCTCTCTCTTAGAGAGAATCAGTTTACTTAGGGAAAAAGAAGGCATATATGAAATATGCTTATAACTTTCAAAAAAAAAAAATACACCAGTTGTAGGGTACCGTGGCAATATGGCTCCTGGAATTTCTCTCAATAAACCATTCAGCTCAGATTTACAAAATTATATAATTTACAAATGTCCTCTCATGTTATCTCACAATAATTATTCAATTCAGAGAAATAAGTATCAGATTGGTATGCATTTACATTGTTTCTGTACAAACGGAACATGCCCAATTGCCACCTGCCCGTTCACACGCGTTTTCGCACACCTTGCCACTTCTCTCTACAATAGCTCACTCTCCTCCTGTATGGACACACTTGCCCCAGTCATCACTCACAGAATTAGGCCCCATCCACTACAGCCTTGGCAGGCAGACGGCACTTAAGGACTTGGAGAACATAGTCGCGCTCTTGAGCGACTATGGCATAAATCCACATTCCTGCGAGACTTCACCCTATATAAAAATCTGCCCTCCACAAAGAGACCTATTTCATCACACTCATTAACATCCTTTCATTCAGTCCCCGTCAACTATTTTCTACTGTTAACTCCCTAGTTTGCCCCCTCCGCTGCCTCCTCCAACCAACTCACTCACTGCCCAGGAGATTACCAATCACTTCAAAGAGGAGATTGACGCAAATAAAGCTGCCACTGTCCAGACATCTGCCACTCTAAATATACCTCGTCTACCACCACATTAAATACTCTCTTCATTTGATCCTGTTACTATATCCAAACACCCACCTAACTACCTGCACCATGGACCCCATCCCCTCACAACTACTCTGGTCACCCTCTAGCTATATTCTACAATCCCTTACTCACATCTTAAACCTCTCCCTTTCTACTGGCATTGTCCTTACATGTCCAAAACAAGTATTGGTGAACCCCATTTTTGGGATTTCTTTCAGTGATAAACAGTCACCAAGACAAAGGGAGGGTGAAACTCTCTAACGGGGACACAGACCGCAATATAAACGTGACAGGGGTGACTTGTGAGCCCCCTATATGATAGCAATGAATTTAAAATTAAAAAAATAAAGTTTTAAAAAATAAAGTTAAATAAATGTTTAAAAAAAACCCCACAAAAGTTTAAAAGACCCCTGCCATCGCATACATGATAGCTCCACAGGTCAGGCATGGCTATGCACGCTGGAGTGTAAGCAATAATTTTAGGGCTATTATTCACTCTGAACTGATGGATTAGACAGGCTTTCAAAGCGTTGCCTACATACAATTTGGGGTACTGTAGATTTATTTAATAAAATATTTAGGGCTGCAACAACTAATCGATGATAATTGATAATGAAAATTGTTGATTCTGCTTCTCTTTATCCCCACCGGGAGCACAGCCTGGGACACAGACCCCTGCAGCCGATGCCCAGTGATGCAGAGAGACCACCCTCCTCCCCACTCCGAGTTTGCTGCATGCTGTGTCCCTTCCAATTCCCACTGCTCTCCCCCACCTGTATCGGCGGAGGCAGCAGGGATTGGAGGAGACACAGACTGCTGCAGTCTGTGGCTCTGTGCCCCTCCCAATAGTACTTTAACAAAAATGTATCTTATTTGCCGCAATGCGATGCAGTGTGTTACGGCCAGAATTGGGCCGGAATGCACTGTAACGCAGCACTCAGGGAGGGGGGAGACCTTTAATGTCACTGTAAATCTTAAAAATGCATTAAAAGTACCTTAACTATTAACAAAAAATCTACTTTGATATTTGTGTATCACTCGGCTGTAGAACCTCAATTAATCTCTGAATTGGTGCTGACACTGTCCTTCCTTCTGGAGGGTGGCTCCTTTTGTTACCCATAGTATCTGTATGTTGTAAAGTAGCCACCGCTCCAAGCTTGCTCCGGTGATGGACTATATCTTCAATACAAATTAGTACTAGTGCTAGAATTAGTATTAGGGTACATGGATGCATTTTTAAGATTTAACTCCTGAGTTTGGTGTCACTAAGGCCCCGTTCCCACTGCGCGATATGCAAATCGCGAGTTTGTCATGCGATTTGCATATTGCGCGACATCGCGAGATTTGCCGCGCGATGTCGCGTTCAAGCTTGCATTGAGCAAGCTTGCATCGCGGCTAAATCCGCTCCAAAAAGGGTCCTGCTGTAGCGACACACGACCCGCGACAGCAGGACCCTTTGCCCCATTTGATTGCATTGGAGCGCGATATCGCACGGTAATTTGCCGCGATATCGCGGGAATTACCGCGCGATAAATCGCTCAATGTGAACGGGGTCTAAGTCATTGCATGCTACATTGATATCCGCAAATACAGCAATGCACTGTTGCAGGCTTGCAAGTATGTGTCTCTACTGACCCAGATGGTCGATTTCCAGACTCGGCTTCTAAAGAGAACCCTTGTTAGGAGTGTAGAATTATAAAAGGTTTACATAGGTCCTCTCTAAAGATCGTTTTTTTCAAAGTAACACCTCTTGCTCTTTTCGCTACTGAAAAAAAAAGCTAGCATGGCTAAAAGCATGAAGGGCAGACTTCCCAGGGTTAAGACATCTCACGTATCCTTTCACAATTAAACAGTAACCTTGAGAAATAAGTATTCGCCCTGTGGTTGGAAAGCTGGCTTTCAACTTGACATCAGAATGGGAATATTTTACTTAATGGCATGAGAATGTTGCTGCTGCTGACACAATAAAACATTAAAAAAAAAAATGTTTAAAATCAGCAGAGGAAGAAAATCTTTTCAAGAGTATATAGCTCTTGTGGCATTGCAGAGACAAAGTTCTATTGTATTAAGCTAGGCTGATCTTCAGTTGCTTTTAAGGCTTAGAGGGGGAAACATACGGTAATCACATCCGAGATACAGTATGTTGTGACACTGCCTTTACCCCAGCAGTACAGTCTGCACACCGCTACAGACAAAGCTCCAGCCCTAGGAACACAAAATAATGTATTTATGTCTACAAATAACACCCACATCCAGAATATGAAAAATACCTGCTTTTATTAACCTTTGTATTTTAAAATAGTTCAAGTGATATTAAAATCAAAACGTTTTTAGGCCATTTCAATGCTGAATAAATCACTTAAAATGGATGCTGCTCCCTGATGTTTAAAAGTATAAGCATTCTGCAGAATCAGCTGGTCCCGCTGAGCACTGACCATTATATCCTGTTTTAGGGTGGCCCCTTTGCTTGCAGGGTCCTATGGAGCCACGTTTGTGTGCGTCTCCAGAAAACACACAGGCACAGTAAGACAAGCCACTTCCCTCCCCCTGCTTCCCGTTCTGTCATCCCTCCTTCTCCAAGCTAGTACCATGTTTCCCCGAAAATAAGACCTACCCCGAAAATAAGGCCTAGTTCTTTTTTTGGGAATTGCTGAAATATAAGACCTAGTTGTGACCATTCCCAGGGCCGGTGGTGGCATAAGGGGCAACTTGAAGAGCCGCGGGAGAGAATCAGCGGTGCCAATGAAGCCAGCGCTAGAGGAAGCGAGGCGGCAGCGGAGGGAGCAGAGCCGCATAAGCCGATGCTTCCTCTATAGTGCTGGCTCCTGTCACTGGCGGAGTGATACCAAATGCACTCCGCCTGTGAGGAAGCGATTGTGAAAGTGCGCTTCGCTCATTCTGGCCAGCGATTGGTTACCAAATTGCTCTTGGAAAGGTACGGCAGCCCTGATCGCCCTATTAACTTTGCCATTTTGGATTATTAAAATTTGGATTTGCATTAACTTTGGATTGTTGTACATAAAAAAAAAAAAAGAAAAAAAAAGACCTACCCCGAAAATAAGACCTAGTGTGTTTTTTTGAGCCAAAAAAAATATAAGACAGTGTCTTATTTTTCGGGGAAACACGGTAGATGGACGGCTGCTAGAGACTGTTGTGTCCCTTGTGATCTTGTACTGGATAGGAAGTTTAGGGAAGCAGAGCTGAGAGGGTTGGAACTGTTTGCAAACATGATGACTATAAGTGTTTAGGAAAAAATGTATAGAAATACTTTGCTGGGCTATGTATATTTGTTTGATCTGAATTCATTATTGAAAAAAAAAAAAAAAAAGATTGAGAGTTTAATACTACTTTAATTTTACAAGGGTACCCAATCTACCAAAACCTTGCATTAAAATGCCCCTCTGCAAATGGTATAAGACCACCAGGAACGTTTTAGGACTTGTACTTATGAGCAGCTGGCACCTGTGCTAGCTCAGGGTGTAGGGAGTTTTTATAAGTTCTAACCCACTCCTAGTGTCTACTTTACAACACACACAGGGACCATGAGGAACAAAAGTAGCCACCCTCCAGAAGGAAGGACAGTGTCAGCACCAATTCAGAGATGATTTGAGGATCTACAGCCGAGTGATACACAAATAAGATACACTTTTGTTAATAGTTGGAGGTAATTTGAATGTATTTTTAAGATTTAACTGCTGAGTTTAGTGTCATTTTAAGCTAACTTAGGACCGGCATTTTGCATAAAATATTTTTCCATGGGTGTAGTTCCCTCAAAGACATAGTCTATTTTTAAAAATGAATTTGAGGAGCAACAACAGTTGTATATACGACTTCCAGTGTTTACATTGTTAGTTTGAAAATTTTCAATGCTACTTTCCACAATGAAAGTCAAGAGGGAACTTCCTCCTTCAATCATCTTAGAATATACACACTGTGGCCATTTCATTTGGCATTCGTCAGCCAAAGAGCAAATTACATGGATGTAGCTCCATAAATAACACATTTTCACTCATCCTCATAGTTATAGCCGACGTGTGACAATTAAACTGTCACACGTCGGCTCAATAGATCGGGAAGTGAGCAAACACTCACTCACTTTCCGATCATCTTCCTGCAGAGACCGGTGACCGTCACCGCAGGGATCCCCCTCCCCCTCTCCGATCCCCCAGCCGCCGGGGAGGGGGCGGGCACAGCTGCTTCTAGATAGGCAGAGCCCACTGTCAATCAGCCAACTGGGTGGATCTCAACAGTATTGTCGGGATCCGTCCCGGCTGCGGCGCTCTCAGTACATAGCGATACTGAGCTTTGGGTCACGGGAGGAGGTTAGATGTTCTCCTATGGCCTCTAAAAAGGACTGTGGATAAAAAGTTTATCCCATAGTTCTCGTTTAAAAGGAGTCCTGTGGTTTGGCCAAAACATTAGAACAAAGAAGATACATGCTATAAGTAACTTGACCTGTGGAATTCCTGTTGGTGCCAGACATAATGGTAAAGAGACCTGCAGAGCCTTCTGAAGTGAAAGGAATTGGCTCTGATGTGAAGGGGATCATGATTTGAAGGGAGTACTTTGATGTGAAGGAGAAACCTTACTTTTTTTGTGTTTTTGCAGCCCACAGGCTGAATGAAGAAAAATAGAACATATTCCTCCATCAATTCTTACGAGCATTGATGGATGAATCCCCCACTGTTTACATTGAATTATGACAGCGGCTGCTAGCTCTATTCGGCCAGGAATTTTCCGACAGGCTCCTTCGATCAACTGATTGAGGGATACCGGGCAGAAGGGTGCCGACAGCTGCACCAACTGTGCCGATTATGGCCAGTTCCTGATGAAATTCATACCGTGTGTACCCTGCATTACAAAGTAGCCAGCTCTCCAAAGTTTGGTTTGTTTTCAATTTGGATATACTTGGAATCTAATCTAGAAGCATTTTTTTGTTTTGCACTTTGTGAAATATGATGGCTGCTATTGTCTGTCTCTCATCCTGTTTCTCTCTCCCTCAGTGTCAATCTCTCCTGCCACGTCTCTCTCTCAGCCTGAGCATCACGCTGATCTAGTGGCTTCAATACCAAGTCAATGACCCAGAACAAGGTTTTATGACTTCACTTGCTACATAATAGTGCTCTCACTAGAATTTGTTTTTAGCTGCGTAAGATAACTAAGTGTTTCAAAATCAAAATGTAAAATCTACAGAGGAATGGAAAACCTTCCCAAAATGTCAATTTAAGTGCACGGTACAATCTCTAAATTTTCTATGAAATATAAAAAAGCACAAAACTGTATAAAACAGCAAACAACTATGATACCCAAAAATAGGTGACCATTAAAACAAAGACAGCTTATAACTTTAGAGTAAAATATAAATGACGCTACAAATTATTCCTTTACATGTTTACATATGTATGCATGACCTAAATTAGCATGTTTGATCTAAAGTGTAACTGCACTTCAGGCCTCATTTACACCGGATCCATTCCATTGTGTTACCAAATGTGTAACAGAATGGCAACGAAAAATGAATGGGTGTGAAAGCGGACAGTTCACTCCACTGCAAAAAACTTTTTAATTAAAATACCATTTATTTTGGTGTGAATGCACCCATAGTGCATTCTCAATGTACTGCACTCGATAGCTGTACAGTATATACACTATGTTACCAAAAGTATTGGGACGCCGGCCTTTACACGCACATGAACTTTAATGGCATCCAAGTCTTAGTCTGTAGGGTTCAATATTGAGTTGGCCCTCCCTTTGCAGCTATAACAGCTTCAACTCTTCCGGGAAGGCTGTCCACAAGGTTTAGGAGTGTGTCTATGGGAATGTTTGACCATTCTTCCAGAAGCATTTGTGAGGTCAGGTACTGATGTTGGACAAGAAGGCCTGGCTCACCAGGTGTTCTATCGCGTTGAGGTCAGGACTCTGTGCAGGACAGTGAAGTTCCTCCACCCCCAAACTTGCTCATCCATGTCGTTATGGACCTTGCTTTTGGACTTTCCCGCTCACATGCGGCGCAAGTGGGCGTGGCTGACCGGACGTATAAAAACGCCCGCTCAGATCTAGAGAGCTCCCGGACAGCAGTTTTTTTTTTACGGGCGGCCGGGAGGCGGTTAAGGGAAATGAAAAAATTGCGCACTTTTTCTGACTAGAAATAATCGAAATGGAGATTCGAAAAGGTTGTCAATCCTGTTCCACTATAGTACTGCTTAGATTTATCTTGCAAACTCTAGGACAACAAATTAAATAATATAAATCGCACAAATAACATATTCACTAAATAATAACTCTAACTTTGGATTTGTCAAAGTTATTCCATTCTGAAGTAAAACTGGCCACCCTCCATAAAAAAATGCCCTGTTCAGCAAATGCAGATGACCCACATACCTAACACATGACATCTTTCATTCAGATCACTACCAGACTACCACAAACAACAATTTATTTACAAAAAGAATATTTGCGATACTCGTCATAGTCCCATGATCCCAGTAGAGATGAACACCGTACAAAGGAATGGCTTCAAAACAAAAAGGACACAGAAATGATAAGACCTGAATTAAATAAGGAACTTGTGTGTCTAAATGACTGCCAGGAGAAAATCCAATAACATTTAGCCAAAACACTGAAAGCCTTAAGTAGGGTATACACGGTGTGGTAGTTTGGGGAATTTAGCACAATGGTGAGCCCTAAGTGACTGCTCCTGAAGCTGACTTTAGCATAAAAGGACAGTCTTTATTCACCCAAAGGTCAACAATCCATGTACTTCACATAATAATTTGCTTTTCTTCAGTATAATGAAACAGTTAATCTGACTTTCATCAAAACATCGTGTTTTGGTCGCGCCGACACCTGGCTATCCCATACACTCCCGATGTGTTAGTCTCAGGACTTTACCTATTTCTCCAGTATCGCTCTGCAGCTTTAATTAGCTCCAAGCGTTTCAGTGCTCACCCCTTGTGGGTTACTGTCTCTCTCCAACAGGTCCCTTGGGTGTCACTGACCCTCTCGAGCTCCCCAGCCTTCCTTGGCTGTTCCAGATGTGTTCACGCATGTAGCAGAGTTTGCCTATGGCCGTGTGCCTCCTACACACCCACGACTCCATCTGAGCTCTGGTCCAGACTGCTAATAAGGCTGCTCTCAGTCACTTGATCATCCTAGACTGGTCATTGAAAACACCTGGCCCCAGTACTAGAGATTCCATCCTGCTTCAGTCCAGGAAAACCTTGAAAAAAAACTGCCAAGCCAGCTTCTTCCCTGCAAAAGTAATCACATCTTGCAACCTCTCAGTCCCTCCAACTGAGACTTTTGGGTGAATGTGTTGTCAAATTACATTGTGGCATTGCCACGCACCTTTACAACGGGTAGATATTTGAATGAACGTTCGTACAAAAAATCCAGTCAGAACATTCAATAATGTCATTAGAGACCTGGTGATTGTCAATCAAAATACAGTTTAATTGCCCTTTTTATTTGACATTTGATTTTTGAATGAATTGAGTTTCCTGAACGAAAACCACATTCACTGTTATAATTTCATTCAATCGAGAAACATTTTCCAACATTCTTCTTTTAATTTTTTTTACTGCGGTCATAAATTGATCATCGAGCATTAGAAAGTCGAACGTTCAGAAATCGACTTTGTTCGAAATTTTAACTGTGTATACTCTACTTAACACTCCCCACCTGAACGCTTAACTAACCCCATAAAATATTGGCTCCTCTCTTTACCGCCCTCCAAAATGTAACCCTTCTCCAACCTTCACTCTCTCTCTAACCCAGGGATAGGCAACCTCAGCACTTCAGCTGTGCTTTAACTTCAAAACCCATTGTGTCTCTGCCTCTGGCAGCAGTCAGAGTCTTTGCAATATCTCATGAGACTTGCTGATCCACAACAGCTGGAGTACCGATGTTGCCTACCCGTTTTAACCCTTTAAATTAACCTCAAAAAGGAACCCATAACACAAACTCCTTCCTAACATTAACCCTTTCGCTGCCAAGCCCTCCGGAACATTTTTCAAATCAGCTGGCCAAGCCATTTTTGAATTTTCTGCAATTTTTTCCTATTGATTTGATTTTCAACTGCTGCGTTGCTAGCGTTTGTAAAAAGACCCCCCAAACCATATATTTTCTGAAAGCGCAGGCCCGGTAGAATAAAAAGATGGTGATACTAAATTTGTAGGCCCTGCGATAATTGCGCAAATGTTTCTCAAATTAATATTAAACCGATAAAAATACACAATTCAATTGTTAAAACACACCAAAATCAGTATCCGTGCACAAAAAAAATTATTTTCTGACTAAATCTAAAAGATAAAACTGTATTGAGTTAATACCTAAAACCTTGCCCTAAACATAAACTTCTATTTTAGACATTGCAATTTAATTTTATATAGATTGATAAAAAGGCAAGAACCTCTGTTATGCTCACTCTACTTCCTCTGTGGCCACCAGAACAGGAAGTCTGACCAATCAATCCACCAAGAACATAGACAGCAACAGGCACAATTTTGTTCAGAGGATTAGAATGTCTGCTAATGATTCCATTGTGGACATTTCCCTCTACTTACATTTTAGTCACAAGGACTGGAAGTCAGGGCAATCAGCAAAAATTCTCTAGTTGTTGTCAATGGAGCTGGCTCCTAAAAATATCCAACTGGCTCCCAAAAATATCCAGCTGGCTCCTGGATTGGCCAGACTGGCTCCTAAATTTAATATGAATCTTCCCAGTCATGCACTAGAACAGGGGCACCCACAATTTTTCGTCTGGAGATCTACTTTTCAAATGACGAGGTCAATGAGATCTACCAACGAAAAAAAACACCTGCATTCAGGCGTTGGGAGGGGGAGTGGTGGTGCATTGAAGACAATGGCACTGCAGCCAACCACCGTAGGCAGGCCCCTCGCCCACAGCGCGATCGCCTGCACTAATCCCCCCCCCCATCAGACGTGACTAACCCCTTCTACAGTATATTCATTTTCTATACTCTAAACCGAGCAGGTTCTACCCTGACACCATAGATATCTTATCCATGTAGAGCATGTGTCACAGCCTAAATTACTAAGCATTGTGCATTTACTAGTGCCAAAAAAGTTGTCAGTACACATTTTTGGCATTTTCCAAGCACTCCGCAGCACATGGTACAGAAGCCTAAATTGCTGCTTTGCTAAGCAGTGCAATGGCACTATGACTTCAGCAATGTTTGAGAAGCTCCTCCTATATTAATAAAAATTGCCACCCTACTACACCAACGTGGTCCAGTCCAGACATCTTCATCAAAATGTCCTCTGGAACCCACAAGGGCCCATACAATGTTTCTTCATTACCCCAAGTGCTTTCTGGTGCCAGTAACCATATTGTGTCTCAGAGATCCTGAGCCCTGCAATGTCGCCCACAGTGAGGACAGTAGATCTCCAGTGGTATACATCCCACACTATGGGAATCCCTGACCCATAACCTCTTACCACAATTTGTGTACTGCAAACTGAGAAAACACAAATACTAACACTCTTACAATTATAGCTGTCTAGCCACTGTAATCCCTCAACAACGCATATAAACTGAAAAGAGATTACATGCATTACAGGAAGATTTAAAAAAAGGGGCAGGTAGAAAGGCACAGCTTAGTCGAGATAAAAAAAAAATATGTTGACAAAAAAACAAAAGCTTTGAACACAAGACTCGACCCCTTCATTGCAAAGATGGCAGTTTAGCCCCAATTCACGCTTGAGCGTTTTGTTGCGTGTTTCTGCACATTCCTCCACCACACAATGCCCAACATTAGAATTCTATTCTTTTCTATTGTGGTTGTTCACATCTCTATGCTCAGTTGCCTGAAACTAGAAGCTCTGAGCTCGAAAAGTTTCATGAGCTTTATTTGTGGAGTTTGGTCCCATAGACTTCAAAAAAACTTAAAAAGGGCAACAGAACTGCACGTGAAGAACTGCTCTCCTGTTCTGGAACAGATTTCCATTAAAGTCTTTTTTTTTTTACATATATCTAGCTTCTCGAGCGGCCATGCAGGAGAATGCGCCTCCTCTCACTGGCAGGGAGAGGAGGAGAGCTACAGTGAAAGTCAATACACGCAGCAGTGAGCGTGCACGTCATACAGACTCCTTGGGACAAGAAGAGACAGCAGTCAGCGCTGGATCAGAGACTGGCACCAGTGCTGGGAGGGACTGCTGAAAACAACTGGAAGGAAGATGATGTTCGGATCAAGGAGGCATCATTTAAGGTAAGTCCTTGAGGCCTCGTTCACACCAGACACTGTGTTCCGGCCCGGAACGCACTGCATTGCATTGCCGCCAGCTCACTATGTTGTGGGGCAGGAGGTGGCATGGAGGTCCATTGTACTGAATGGCACCTTAGTCACGCTCTCCGGCCGCTATGTGATCGGCCTAATGGGAACGCAAGGCACATCAATGACTGCGATCCGGTCCAAACAAAATAGTGCTTGCAACATTTTGTTCAGACTGGACCGGACCGGATCACAGGCATTGATGTGCCTTGCATGTACATGTGGCCGACTGCATTGTGGCCGGAGGGCATGGCTACGGTGACATTCACTTCAATGGACCGCCACGCCCCCTATTGCCCCACAACATAGTGAGCCGGCCACAAAAGTACCTTAACTAGTACCAAAAAATGTTCTTATTTGTGTTTCACTCGGCTGTAGATCCCCAAAGCATCTCTGAATCTGTGCCGACACTGTCCTTCCTTCTGGAGGGTGGCTACTTTTGTTCCCCATGGTCCCTGTGTGTGTTGTAAAGTAGTCAACACTCCAAGCTCACTCCCATGATGGACTACAATCTCATGTTTAGTTTACTAATTTCTATTGAGATTGTAGTCCATCACAGGAGTGATTTTGGAGTGTTGACTGCTTTACAACACACACAGGGACCATGGGGACCAAAAGTAGCCACCCTCCAGAAGGAAGGACAGTGTCAGCATTTTTGTTGATAGTGAAGGTAATTGAGCACATACCGTCGCTCGCTCACTTCCCGATCTTCTCCCTGCAGTGAGCGGTGACCGCCAGTCACCGCTCCCTACAGGGATTCCCCCCTCCCCTCTCCGATCCTCCAGCGATGACTGGAGGAACGGAGAGGGGAGGGGGCGGGCACAGCTGGCTCGTCCTCCAGATAGGCAGAGCCTGCTGTCAATCAGCCAGCTGGATCTCGACAGTACTGTCGGAATCCATCCTAGCTGCGGCGCTCTCAGTATAACACACCATTGCTCGCTATATACTGAGCTTTGGGTCACAGAAGGATGTCAGTAAATGTCCTCCCGTGACCCTAAAGAGAACTATGGGAGAAAAAGATTAGCCCATAGTTCTCTTTTAAGTACAATATTGCTGTCCCTGGGATATGCAACCTCAGGACTCCAGCTGTCGTGGTACTACAAGTCCCATGAGGCAATGCAAGACAGCCACAGGCATGATTCCAAGAGCAAGAAGCATGACGGGACTTGTAGTGTCATCACAGCTGGAGTGTTAAGGTTGAGTACACCTGTGCTATCCTGTTAATTCTATGAAAATTATAACACAATTATCTGAATATTAAACTTATTATATATACTTATTATCGCACTCAGGATCAGATTCCTGGACGTAGCTTGTCATCCTGTACACGAGGAAATACCAACAACTGTACAGCAAATCCACAGATGACCCACATACCGAAGAAATGACAACTTCTATTAAGACCACTACCAGACTACCACAAGCCGCACTATTTATTAAAATGAAAATCTTTGCCGAGATGACACACCATTACGAATATCCCCGAGATCTCAAGATGAGCTCATTATTTTGGAATGATCCCCAAACAGACACAGAAATTATAAGACCGGAATTTACCCACTTGGGTGTCTGCTGTATTTTAAGTGACTGATGATATTTAGACTGAAGACTGAAAGTTAAATGTCCTTTTCAAAATACTGTACCCTATACATTATAAGGACCCGATTTACACTGGTACTGTTTGCTGTGTTGCATTATGACAGCTCATTTGAATGGGGTGGCAATGCATCAAATCGCACGCACACCTTTTTTTGCTATGCTACACACAGTAGTGTGTTGCCAAGTGTTTTGTTTCAGACACATTAAAGTATACCTGTCATAAGACAAATACATGAGCTGACCTCCATAGCCCAGGGTTAAAGAAGATCTGCGGTCAGAAACAAAATTAACCCTTGCACTATCTAGCTTTGTCCTGCTAATCCGGCTGAAATTCGACTAGTGTGTGGCTCCTTGGGAATTGAAAGCTCCCCCTCTTTTGTCAAATCAGCTGGTCGAAAAAATCTCAGGTGCAATAGCCCACTGGTGGCATGTTAATAGAGCAATTGAGAATTTAGAGGATTTTTGGGGCCGGATTAGAAAAATCTATACCTGTATGGCCAGACTTACACTGGTGATTCAGGCTTCATTCACACTTGCATTTTTGTCTTCTATATGCAAAAGCAAATCTGTCAGGCTAGATGCTGTGTTTATGCTTCTAGATGTTTTAAAGCAGTGGCTCTCAACCTGTGTAACCTCAGGACCCACATTTGTCCTTGGTCATTAAGTCGCAGCCCAAGTCGCACTGCAAAGGAATGCATGGCATTCGGGTTCCGGTGCGGCCATACAAACTGTGGGTGGAAGGTGCGTTTAGAGTAAAATTCAAATGAATGTCAACGCAACACACCTCCCACACCAGAATGCATTGTAGGTGCCCTCAAAAACACTGATAACAT
>NW_017307201.1:688980-692906 GCF_000935625.1 Nanorana parkeri
CCCCCCCCAAAAAAAAAAGTTTTATTTTTTAATTTATTTTTAAGATCCACCCAGTCTCCCTACCTTATGAGAACTGGAGTGAATCCTTAGCCTGGGGTCTGGCGTCCAGTGTGGGCTGCTGTGCGGTGACGGAGCTCCATCCATACATGCATTGCTTGTACAAGTCCCTTGCGCGCCCTGTAGAGGTGCCGGTAGCCAGAATGTGACGTCACTCTGGTCCAGGCACCTCTACAGGGCACGTGAGTGAGCTGTAAGCAATGCATGTACGGATGAAGCTCCCTCGCAGCCATAGCTCCATCCCATCTCACCTCAAGCTGACACACGGCATCGGGCAGCATATTTTGAATGGCTGCTTGGCACGAGAACTGAGAGTGCTGCGCTAGGGGGAGGCTGAGGAGCCTCTCACCTAGAAAAGTGGAAGGCACACGGGGACCCACTGAACATGGGGTCCCGACTCAATTTTGAGTTCACGATCCACCAATTGAGAACTAAGGCTTTAAATGTTGCGTGTTTACATGCATACGCTATGCATTTAGATACACGGTACAAAATCCTAACATCCAAACGTGTTTACATTCATTTTGGTACATTTAGAAGTTCAAAGTGTTTCCTAAGTTCACCTGACTTCTATTTTTTTGAAAATGCAGATAAAATGATCTAGAATAAACTCATTAGAATTCATTAGATGCATATATATGCATTTACAAAAGCTTTTTAAAAACACATATAAAAGCATCTAATCGCACATTGTGTGAATGAAGCCTAATTCTCTTTGCTACGGAGAAAAAGTAACAGCTTGTTGACAGCCATCTCATTAACATCACATTGATTCCAATGCAGATAAAGATATTCCCATCAACTAGATGCATCTCCAGGTAGCAAAGAGATGGCCCGGGTAGCCCTAGTCCAGGGGTGCCCACAAGGTCAATCGCGATCTACCGATCTACCAGTCGATCGCATAGCGATCACTGGTAGATCGCCATGTCCTCTCCTCCCGCCGCTTCTCTGGATCCCCGCTGCTCTCCCCAGCGGGGATCCGAGAAGACGTGAAGGAACCGGCGGCGGGGGAGGGCGGAGGACGGAGCCGCTGTCACTAGAATGCAGAGCAGTGAGGAGAGAGAGAGAGACGCTCGGCCAGGATCTGACAGCCGGCGCCTCTCTCTCCCCTCAATGCTCGTCCGTTCTGTCACAGCAGCTCCGCCCCCCCCCGCGGCTCGTAATATCAGGGGGATCCAGAGGAGAAGTGGCAGCCCCCCTGTGCGTGGACGAGCGGCAGAGGATTGGTACATGTCACCAGTATGTACCAATCCTCTGTGTGGGACAAACACTGGAGCGATCGGCTGATCACTCCAGTGTTTGTAAATAACTGGGGACACATAGTACTATGTGTCCCCAGTTATAAATGATGCTCGCAGCATTTTTGCGGCTCGCACTGGACTGGAACACAGGCACTAATGCAGGCGATCGCCCTGTGGGCGAGGGGCCTGCCTGCGCAGCCTACGCCCCCTCCCGCCCCTGAATGCAGGTGTTTTTTCGTTGGTAGATCTCAATGAGCTCGTCATTTGAAAAGTAGATCTCCAGACGAAAAATAGTGGGCGCCCCTGCCCTAGTCTTATGAACATGCTTTACAAGACATATCAAGGTGCTTTTGCCAGCTGTATGTAAATATGCATTCAAAACAGATCGAACTTGTGAATAAAATCCTGCCTTGTCACAAAACACAGCAATGCTTTTATTTGAAAAAATAAAAGGGAATTTTAATTATTAAAAAGTCATTTTGAACTCCAGTCAAGCAAATCGACTGCAGGCAGCAGGAAGCATTGTCTCAGCTTTTTCTCCCAGTCATTAAACTATTCAAAGAGATTTCTTAACCCCTTCATGACTGAGGCCCTTTTTTCATTTTTTGCACCCATGTTATATTCCACATTTTAGGCCTGAAAATGACTTAAAACCCCCCAACATTATATATTTTCTGAATGCCAAGACCCTATAGAAATTAAAGTCACAAAGAGCACAACATGAGGGCTAATCTGTCTGAGAAAAGCTGTATATGCATTGCCAAAGGACATAAATGCTACTGCTCAGGCACCAGGAAATGTGTCATCTAAGGGACAGCAGCATACTCCAGGAAGTAGATTGACCTGAACAAGGATGGTGCCAATCTTCTGGTGTGAAGAGAAAGGCAATGTTGGGAGATGTACTGCGGTAATAAATACCTACAAACATTACTTTAAAAGGTTAATAAGCATTCATGCATTGGTAAGGGGCTATTTCTAAAGGCATCCCAAATTATGTGGTAGTAAATTGACAACACACACACAAAATAATGCCCCCCAGGATGTCTTTGCCATAATGTAGTAGTATGCACAGCATAATAGCACATTATGGCAGACTTAAGGTGCCCATACACTGCACGATTATCGTACGATAATCGTATGCGATCGTTTTTTCGTACGATAATCGCGCAGTGTCTGGGTAGCGTGCAACCGCAGATACTGTACAATCGTACGACGTTTGACTACCTAGCATGTTCGAAAACCTCTGCGTAATCGTACGATAATCGTTCAATGAGTAGGAGTAATCGTTCGTCAATGTCAGCGCAATCGTTAAACGAACGAGCAATCGGAAGTAGAATGACGGCAGCTGGCTGTACTCGCAGCATCCACACCTCTGTTCTGGTTCCCACATGGACCACTTGCTCAGCCATTGCTGGGGCTACATGTTGCGTACAGATGCAAGAACCAATGCTCACACCAAAATCCATATCTCCTCATGTAGCTGACACACATGCTGACCACTCCCCATGTGCACCACACATGAGGCTGCTGAAAGTGACCCCCTAATAATTGCAATGAACCACATGCAACGCAAACCATGCAACATGAATAACATGTCCATTCTCCTTTTGGAGACAATTTGATAAAAGTGAAATTGTCAAACATGCCCTACACATGTGTATGCTGTGTGTCCCTGGGCATTGCACAGCTGCGACATGCATCAGGCAAAGCAGGCATTCCTACAAATAAACATCCCTGACAAATGCATGCACAGCATCAGTCAAGCAGGGAGACTGTACAGAGGTCATGCCTGAAATGAGGACACTGACACAAGGCATACATTAATAAAATATTTATATCTGAAAAGTATTAAATATAAAGTGAAGTAAAAAAGGGGGGTTGTAAACAGGGGAAGGGCAGTGCAAATGCCAACGTGGCAAATGTGGCAAGATGTGGAGCTGATGTCGCCTACAGCTTCATGACTTCGTCACGTACATACTGGAGAGCCCACTGCTCGGGATCAAACGATTACTTCCGTCGGTCGATTGAAATCGTACGATTATTAGTACGGTCGTACGATTATCGGATCGACCTCTATCGAGACAAGTTGGGTGTGTCGCACGATGATCGTACGATATTCCGATCATCGAAGGGTTTTATTTGTACGATAATCGTGCAGTGTATGGGCACCTTTACCTTGCAGGTGATAGTCTCCAGCGTTTTTGCAGCTGAGACTGCTTTTCATTGGACAACTGAAAACAAGCTTTAAAACACCCTTACATATGAACAGAAACGCCTGAGAAGCGCATACAAAATGCGCACACAAAAAAAGCGCTGAAACGCTATTGCCCTGGTGTGAATGGGGACTTAATGTAAACGCCCTGTTTGGGTAATAATATGAGAACAATGCCACTACAGGTGGTTCACCATAAGGGGGTGGAAGTGGTAGCTTTTGCCTATCGTACAGACCTCTTAACCACTTGCTGCCCGGAGCAATTTCTTACATTTGCACACACAATAAAATCTGAATTTGTGGCTAGAACAAGAGCTTCAGACCAAACAATGATATATTTTCTAAAAGCAGAGGCCCTGTAGAATAAAAAGAGTGCTAGTTGCAATTTTTTATGTTGCACGGTATTTGCGCCAATG
>NW_017307201.1:693291-694029 GCF_000935625.1 Nanorana parkeri
TCCATCATATCTGTAGATGCAATATTAATGTAGCTCACACTTACCCCTACAGATCATCCTGTGGATCCTTGCTAGCTGTCCAGTCTCCCTCAACTTTAGGTCACACCAGCGTTTGCGCAACTGGTCTTTGGACCTGGTGACATTGAACTTGGCCTGCAAGCTCTCAATCACTTGATCGAGGATCCGGTCCTTCCTAATGTTCTTCTGCTCATATTTCTGCAGCTTGCAGTCATAATCCTGCTGCTCAATCATGGACACTCCACCATTTCCTGGATGGACATACAAGATGCCCTCTTTGGCCTGCTATTCTTCCCCTTTGCAGCAGTGGTCATTTCCCTGTGCACTTGATTGTCCCTCCATTTCTTCTGTCTGGGCCAGTGTTTCCGGACGACGAGGTAATCGTACGCACCTGTACGAAAGGGCGTGGCCAATGGGAGCTCCCATGAATACGATCGGGCCTTCGTATTTCCGGTCTCGAGTGAAGCCATACCTTACCGAAAAAACGGTCGCTCGTTGGCTGGTATGTAGTATTCCATAACAGATCGTGGGCAATGCATGACAGGAGGGTATATGTAGCAGGCCATAGCACATTAAGTGACTCCATGGCATCAGACAATAGAAGCAGGGCTGGAGGTGACATGTTTCATATCTGTGGCGCAGATCAACCAGAAGCACAGATGAACACTATTGCCATTGCCATTGCCTACCATGTGCTTCACATGCATTTGCCCCAAGCTA